>NC_056615.1:20642545-20942545 GCF_018340385.1 Cyprinus carpio
ACCAATACTTTGTCTAGAACGGGCCCACACGGGATGTCCGCTCTGACCCCGCGTACACCCCCAAATGATGATTTTACGTCATGCGGACCCTAACAGACTCTTGTGCACTCAAAAAGTATAACCAAGGCGTTAGTACGAGAGCACATGAAATCCACGTGCGAGCTGAGAGATTTGCACTGTGCTAAAATAATGTACTTTTCGCTACAAAATGCGCTGCCTAGTTGGTTTCCAAAAGTGCTGAAACAGGCGGGCAGCAGCTTTGTGTTCGGGTGTGTTTTTTTTTGTTTTCCTTTTTTTCTTTTAAACACACAGTCACAGGGATAAAACTGTGAACATTGCCAGAAACACCCCCACAAAATTCCTAGGGTTTTGATTTTTCAGGTTTTGGAATTTGAGTTGCGGAGAGCGCGCTGTTTCAAATGCTCGGGAACATGCCGGGGGAAGAAAGGGCCGGCGCGCTGGGAAGCACATAAGCGCAGATTTGGACCCTTTTGCAGCATCAAATTTCTTACCCAAAAAAACCCGACAAAATACTTTCTGCTACCGGGAAAATAAGGACAATTTCCAACTTCCCTCTATTTTCCCGGGAAACCTGACGAAGGGAGCCACCAGACAGAGCGCCCATCGGTAGTTTCAGCATTCAGAGGGGCGGTAACGGGGAAACGTGCGGCAGCGATACAGTTTTTACATCAATGAAAGTGATGTACAGATGAAAAAGGTTAAAGAAGATGTGTTCCCAATCTAGAAGCGTCTTAATTAATGTAAACGTTTATTCACCCCGTCATTCCCCGGGAGTGTTTAATTCCTCCGCAAGGCACGTGAATCTGCTTGCAAAACTCACGGATTAGATGCCCGAGACGAGCATCAAACCCGGACTCTGTTTTAAATTTAAAATTTTGGGGGGAACTTAAATAAAGAAAATTTTTTTCCCGTGAACTGCCAAAAATACGACGGCATGTTACGGCCCCTCAGAGGACAGAATATGCTAGACACTGTTAAAAAAGCAAAAGGATGATACCTCTGTCCAGGGGACTTTTTTGGGGCCCCTTGATCACCGCCGGTACTTAAAACCCGGACAACAGGCAAAAATTAAATCTGCTAAACTGTATAAAGACTGTAAGAGATGGACAATAAAAAAAGGTAGGTTTAAAACCCTGTTGACTGATTGGAGTGTTTAAAGCTGTACCCGATTGGTGAATCACAAGACTGAAACATTGTATATAGTTTCTGTGAGATATATGCATCTACGGGACTTATTTAACTTTCGCAATGATAAGCAGGTTTAAGCAAAATAGACCTTTCTTGTCGGCCCAAAGGGAGCCACAGAAAGGGGGACAGGGGTCTTGTATAATCAGGTCGGAAAAAAGGGGGAAAAATTAGGATTAGAGCGGCTAAAAGGAGCAAAACTAAGTTTTGGGAAGATCGGGTCACCCCAATTACTCAGCTTCGGGTGGAAAGGCTAAAAAGCCATCAAACTACAAGACACCTTCCCCAGCACTAAGGGGGAAAAATCAACCAACTTGCCGAAGACGAACAAGTTTCAGGGGAGATTCGAAAACCCCCAAACCCATTTAAACCATCTCTTACAAAAACTGTTAACACTCGAAACCCCCCTTCCCCCACGCTGCACTACGATCAGTGAGGACGTGTGCCCCGGATTCGGGAAAAAAACAAAAGAAAAAAGGCACCACCCCCGACTGGTGAACAGCGTCTGAATACCTGTGCGACCGGGCTGGCCCATCTTTTCACGACTTCACAGATCACGGGGTTTTTTGTGAACCCCCTTCCTGCTTCAAACACTCCCCATCTCCCTTCCAAGAACCCAAATTTAAAAGGGGACTTAAAAATCCAGCCCTGTGGCCCTAATTTCGTCATAAAATCATTTGAAAAAACTGATTCGGTACTGAAAGAATCACTGGACCCCTTGCATTTTTTTTCCCCTATGAGCAAAAGCAGTGATGATCCCGGAAAACAGGGGACTGCACTTCATCCCCCCCCATCGGACAAAGGGCCCTCAGAAAATCATCTGGATCCTCAATCAAAAGTTATCCCTTTTTAAAATTTTGCCATCTGACCAGCCCCTTCAGAGCCCCCAAATCCCAGGGCAGCCGGGCAGTTTCTTCCCCAAGAAATCTCCCCAAGAACAGTTAAATGTCCTTACTTTGTAGAGTTGGGGTACTCGACCTTGGACCCGACTCGAGTCCAATTTTGAATGAATTTGGAAATTGTCTTGCACTCGGGGGAATTTGTACTCGGACTTGAAACAGGCTTGAACATTTGGGACTTGGAAAATATTTGAGTACAGTAAAGGGCCGCATCATGTGTAACAATAAAAAAGAATAAATTGAGATGAGAAAAATTAAGTTCCCCGTCTGTCTTTTACTGCACCACACGGCAGGCAGCAGTGCATATCATCTTATCCCTTGCAGACGAAACCCACACATCACTCCCTGGAACAATGTGTGGCTAGGACGTGTCTTAAAGGGGATAGTTCACCCCAAAATGAAATTCTGCAGTAATTACTCACCCTCAGGTTGATAAACCCATGTAAGTCTTTCGTTCATCTTCGGATCAAAAATTTTAAAATTTTGTGATTAAATATGAGCGCGGGAATACTCCATTGGCTTAAGGGGGCCCAAACTTGTCAGTCCAAAAAGGGCAGTAAAGAAAATGTTTAATAGCCATGCCCACAAGTGGCTCAACCGTACGTTCAAGCGACAATAATATTTTTCGGGGCCGGAAAAAAACAAACAAAAGAACGACTTTATTCAACTTTTCATTTCTCTCTTGTAGGCCCTTGAGGGTTCGTTCCGAGAGTCCATGACGCATGCGGGGAGAAATAAACTGACGACGGTCTTCTTCTACTACTGACTGTTTACTGGCTGCCACTCTTAGGAGTATTACCGCCAACCTAGTGACAAGATAAAGTGCTGGCATAGCCGGAAGCGCTAAACTTGTTTACAAGCAAAACAAAAGATTTGTTTTGTCAACTCATTTACGAGTAAGTCAGAGTTTTAAAAACATAACAAACCGCCTTTGTTAACCCTGGGAACAGAGACGATGTTTTTTAAAAACCAATTTCAAAAATCTATTTGTCAAACCCCCTACGGGTACCCCGGACTTAAAGTAACTTACAACCGACCGTTTTCTCGAAACAAGTCCGACCAGTGACGAGCGGCTCCCATACGCTGATCAACCCAATCTGGGACCGCAACCCAGAGCAAAACCCAATCCACCCGACTCAGTACACCCCCCCACCCCGAAACCAACCCCCAGCACCGGCCCCCCTCGCCCAGCCAAACCACCCGAACAAACAAAAAAAAAAACACGAAAAACTCCTCTTCCTACACTCAACCCGAGGGGAAAAGAGGAAAGAAGAGAAGAGAAATATAAAGAAAAAACACTGAAAGATTATTCACAATCACTCTCAGCAACGCTCTCAAACACGCGCTCAGCTCCCCACAACCTCCCAGCATGCACCAGAGAGAGAGAGAGAGAGAGAGAGCGAGAAGTGGAGAGAGACTTTGGCACTTTCCCTTTGATGTATCAGAAAAAATCCAAATATGCACTCTCAGCTCTCAGAATACATGGAGTAAACAATAAAAAAACGAAGTGTGTTTATTGCACCGGCTGCATTTTGAGGTGAAAAAGTACGATGGGCCTATGTGTGAAATGCTTGTCTTTTCTTAATGGTAAAGCCAGTTTAAAACCTAAAATCCTGTAAAAAAAATCTACTTTGCATCAAAGATTTATAAACATAAATTGGTTTTATGAAACCAAAGGGGCCCAATACCAAACTAAAATAAGCTGCAGCTCGATGAGGGGGTCAGCTGACTAATCCATTTCTAAAACTTTGGTACAAGTCAACCCCTTTCTTGGGTTGCTTGCTGCTCTTCTCACCATTCAACTGACCAGCAGGCTGGTATGCAAGTGTTTAAATCCACGTATTTTGCTTTTTAGTCTAATTATAAACCCACCATTACACTAGGCAGCAGGTGCATTAATACACGTTTGTATTTACTCCATGAGTCTGAGAGAGAGAGGTGTACATTTGATTTCTCAAATACATCAAGGTAAGAGGCGCAAAGGTCTCTCTCACACACACTCTCTCCTCTCTCTCACTCTCTCTCTCTCTCTCTCTCATCTCTCTCTCTCTCTCTCAAAACTCTCTCTCAAGCTTTTACACACCTGTGTGGCTCAGTGCTGTTTTACTCCATATAGCTCCATATACAAGTCAGAAAACTGGCTTTTTTTTTTGCACAGGCCCATCTAAGGGGTTAATGGTCCCACCAAGGGGACAAACTGTAAAATAACAAATTTACCTCTTCCCTAACGGGAAAACCACCAACAATTCAAAGGGAAATCCTCTCACACACACAACCACTATAATTGTGTTATACCCATATAGGGTCATTTAATAGTAGTAGAACCAAAATGGTAATACCGCCGCGCGTACCACCGCCGCAGGGCCGCGGGTTAACTGCAACTCCGAGCGTTGTTCAAACTCATCGCGAAAAGTACCAACCAGGTGGCGCAAAGGGACGGATGCGAAACTGAATGTAATTGTAAAATGAAAGGGAAGACGTTAAACAACAATAACATTATAATAAATTAACATCCGTAAAAGCCATTAAAAATAGGATAGTCTTCGGCTACAGTCTACTCATCAAAAATTTAAAGAAAGCCTTACACAAAAGGCTTTATGCAGCTATGGTTTTTAAACAGTCATAATAATAATATATATATATATAATATATATATCTTATACGGATTCAAATTTTCATTTCCGTTCATTCTGGTTAAAAAAAAAAATAATAATATCTTCAGGTCCATTGCGAGGTATGAGACGGTCCAGCATTTACAAATTAATTCTTATTAACTCTGTTAGAATTCTTGAGTTTTTTCAAATGCAACCACTTTGCATTTTTGAATTATGCCTTTACTGTGTGAACAATTAATTGTGATTGTGACTTTGATCGCGCTGGTGCCTCACGCGCACATAGTTTCATTAGAACAGCAGTGTTCACCGAAGCCATCGGCGTGCGCAGCGGGAACTTTGGCATATTTGTGTAAGTTATGATTTTGTCCCGTCGATACTGAAAACACGTGTGAAATACAAAGTCTATTTGACCTAATAAATAAAGTTTTAGCTTCAAGATGGGCAAAGTATTTTGGATCTTGTCCGAATGAGAGCGATAGCCAACCTTACATTATGTAAGCTATCGCTTTTAAATTATTTTAATTCTTAGTTTTGGTGTTGTTTATAATCCTATATTAGTTATATAGCCTGCTGCATTTAGATGTATCCATTAGAATTAATATATTTGTTAATCTCTGTTTCTGTTCTGCTAAATGTTTTACATTTAAAGGATTGGTTGAAACGTGACAGGGAACTAAAAATGTCCGTGTTTGGTACATTAGCCTTAGCATTATTCGGGCCTGCCGTTATTATCTCGAATGTAATAAAAAAATTTGTTTTTTTTTACAACTCTCACAATGTAATTTATTTTTTGAGCGTGTTTCGGGTATGTTTTTATCCATCCTTTATTTTTTCCATTGCATCTAAAAAATGACTTTGGGTGCATCACATTCACTTTCGTGAACAAAAACCAATATACCTTCAGTCCGCCTCTCACGTTGCTCAGCTGTGACGATTTCAAAATGTTTGATATAAGGTTGGCTGGTCACATTTTATACAGGATTTGGTTCATAAAAAAAAAAAAAAAAAAATTATATTGTTTATTTTTATGCTAACATGCAATAAGTCTTCGGATACTATAGTAAAGATACAAGTTCATTTAGGCTATTTAAACATGCACTGGGACATTTTACACCCGTTTTCAACTTAAACTCCTTGAGATTTTTAAAGAGTCAGTTTAATTGTAGTGAAATTCAAGTGAATCTAGTATAAAAAGGTTTAATTTGCTTAAATTATTCTATGAAATTAATAAGTTAGCATGACTTTTACATCATAGCATTTTTTACGAGTTATTCGTTTTCTGAAACAAGCACCCACTTTTTTTATTTTTTAAATCTATGAATTGCTCGCATATCTCCTACAACTACAAATAAGGGCTAATAGAGTTCTTTTCTTTAATTATTTGTTTACAATGTTTATTCTTGAAGAAAATAGTATTTATTCTTTAATAAAAATAAGGGACGATTTTTCAAATATTTGTAATGTACAATAATATAGGCCTATATCTTGACTGCAGTTAAAAAGTTATATTTGTTTTGATAAATCCCCATTTATGTAGGCTTTCATTAGCCTATTCTAAAATTAAAAAGAAAAATAAATAAATGTCATAAAAAATGCCATCGGTCTGAATACATTTTACCATTTAGAATTGGTGTAGTAATTTAGGAGGTGAAATTACAGTTTGAAATTGACAAATGGCAGGGGATTCAAGCATACACCGTGTGGAAGGTCTATGAAACATTATGATGCATTTTTTTTAAACACTGGCGCTTAAAGTTTTCAACTGAAATATTACTATTTCAACCATATAGCCTGTAAATAAATAATAAAATGCATACCCTTTTCTCGTTGAAATGAACACTGAGAGTGTAGGGGTTTGCGTCTGGTGTTTGGATTTGCTACTTCATAGTAGTAATGAGCTCCAAGTCCGCTTTAAGACAGCCTACACTCAGATGCTGGTTTTTTGTTTGTCTTTTTGGTTCTTAAACTCCCCTATTTCAACAGCATTAACTTGACATGAAACTACGGCCTCCTCTCAGGCAGACTGAATCTGTTTTCCTGTTTTGCTAAATGTGTGTGGGACGCCGCGCAAACTGTGTCCTCCAACATTTAGCAAAACACACTACACGGAAATCACGAATATGGAAACGTTTGGAGTTCTCCTGAATGAGAGAGCGGTCCACCGGTTACCCTATGTGGGGTCCGCTTTAAATTATTATCCCTTTATTTTTTTTTGTTTGTTTATTAGCTAAGCCTATATTAGAGATATACTGCAATGGATATTTATCCAGTCAGATCGTTATATATTTAATTCCTTTTTGCGCTGATAAAGGTGGGAATTTAAAGGATTGGTTGTGAGTTGATTTGTGGATCATCAGGTTTTGATCATTCAAAAAACCTGATGTCAATATGCCTGTGTCTCGTTCTTTCCAAGGGTTTACTGAGATGAAAAATAGGGCTTACTGAAATTTTCTCAGTCTAAACAGTGACCAAGGCGAAGTGATGCTCATTGGTCACCCCCCACCCCCCCCCTCAGCACGTTGGGTTAAAAGCAGAGTCCATACCCTTAAGTGGGGAGGCTCTGCTTTACAATTCCAAACTAAACGAAAAATTTTGTGGGTGATATGGTGACCCCAATTTAACATTGACATCATCCATGTTTCGGAACACAGTCAGATACGCATCATTTTTGGGCATCTCTCAGAAACATTGACAAATTACGTCCCATGGTTGACATTTTCCTGAATGTGTAATCACACGTTAGTTTTCTACACCCCACAACATTGCTTATTGTAATGCATTGCTGCTGGAGTTTCTAAATGCTACACTAAGGTAAGGTTAGGGTATGGACACAAATTCAGTCGCTGCTGAGAAGTTCTTAACTAGGGCTCAGTGGTCAAGGGAGTCACATGCACACCGATATCCTTCCTGCAAAAAGGGCACTGGCTTCGTGTTGGAGTTTCGTCGATTGATTTTAAAATTCCTCATGCTCACCTTAGAAGGCCTTTAAGAATTTGGGGCCCCTCAATAGTTTGTGTGATGGCTTTTAAAAAACCCCCTATCACTCCTATACATGTCTCTACCGTTCTTCTGAAGCGGTGTCGTTTTCACCTGTCCAAAAACAACCCAGCTAAAAAATATTGGTGATTGGGCTTGTACTTCTTTGCGCCTAAGTTGGTGGAAATTCCCTGCCCTGCTGAGATTAGGAATGCAGAAATCCCTCAGTGTTTTTAAAATTCGGTCCCTTTACAAACATACTTTTTTTAGGATAGATTTGATTGTGATTCATGTGATTACTTTGTTTGTATTATATTGGCTTTTTATTTTTTTATTTTTTTTGTTGGGTGATTAGTTTTTTTACTGCCGGCACTGTTATGTGTATCGTTTATTTTCATATTTTTATGTATTTAAACTTTCAAATTGTTTTGTTTTACAAACAATACTAACAAAATTAATACAAAATTAAAAATAAAATTTAAAAAAAATACAGATTTTTAAGTATTATTATTATTATAATACTCCCTCTGTTGGAGACAGCCTTTCCCTCTGCTGGCGCCTCTGTACCAAACAACTAGAGCTGGTCTGAGGTTTTCCGGAGCACTGAGTTCTGTCTACGTAAGTGTGGAGTGCACGTGTTCCTCTACATGGACACTAGCCGCCAGGGCTTGGGGCGTCGGGCCGCCTCCAGGGCACGCTTGCAAGTTCACCACCTGATCCGAAAAGGAGTGGTGGGACTCATGGGGCCACGTACCAGGAGGCCGGGTTTCACGCAAGCTACAGTGAGAGGGCCGTCCTTCGAATTCCAGGTCACGCTTTTTCAACTGAACTGCTGTAGGTCCTCGCCCTCTTTAAGCACCGAGCCAAAGCCGTAGGAGCGCCGTCTTCTCAATGATAAAAACTTAAGACTCTAACTGAGAGGCAAGGGGTTTCCAATAGGGACCCCTCTGCATGCCGATAGAATGAACTGCGCCGTCCCAAGAGAACTTGATGGAGGGTAAGGCGGATTGAGGCTTCCTGGCCCTTTCTCATGGAACCTGATATCAGTATCACTGCTTCCCAAGTAGACTTACCATCCCAGTGTCATGATTAGCTAATGGCGGCCCACATGACCTATCAGGGTGGAAGAGACACGCCTTCGTTCCACAACCCTCCTGAAGATAAGAAAGGCACTGACCCTCGATCGGGCATCTCCAAGGGGTCTTCACGATGTGCAAGAACACTAGGTGATGAGAGGTTCCACTTCATAGCATAGGGTGTCTGGTAAGACCAAAGCTCTAAGCCTAGGTGGCAAGTAACTAACGCTTCTGTGACCCGTCCAGAACCCACACATGTAGGGTTCAAAGATCAGGACGCGGGTGCCAGAGTGTGCCCCGTCTCTGAGACAAGCAGGTCTTTCCTCAGAGTAATTGGCCAGGAGGGCTGTCGCGAGGGGTAACAGTTCGGTTGGAACCAGGTCCGGCCGGGCCAAAACCACGGCACAACCTTGAGGACCTGCTCCTCCGTGCCTCCTGATTTTGCACAACGTCCTGTGCAAGAAGCCTCACTGGGGGAAATGCATACTTGGCGCTAGGCCCAGCGGCCAATGCTGTGCGCCAGAGCGTCTGTGCCAAGGGTGCCCTCGGAAGTCAGGGAGTAAAAACAACTGGACACAAAAAAGTTGCTGTCAAGACAAACTATTAAAAGTTGGCTTGATAAAGCCGGACAGAAAGTTTGCGAAGCTGACTTCGAGACTTTTTGGGTCCCTGTTCCAGTTTTTCAGACAAAGTGTGTGTTTTCCAGAAAGGGGCGGACCCGAAGGGGGACTTTGTTGCATTCCCCACGTTGGAAAAGGTGTCAACTACCACAGACAGTGGCAGAGCCAGCCCATTGTAGTGGATTGTACTCTACCGCTCCACAAAAATAATTGAAACCCTGCTGATATCAATCTGGTCATGTCCTGCGAACGATTATGTTTTAGTGTGTTTGTAGTCGCAGAAAAGGTTGTGATTGTCTCTTTTAAAACAACTACGAGGATTGGTATTACAACATTACCAATTAAAATTAGCCTACAAATAGCATATTGTGTTTTTGCAATATGCTCTCTATATGTATGACTGTGCATTCATGTGTTACGTGTGTATTTCGATGTTAAAGTAGTATTTATCAAGTTCCTTATGAAGCGCCAGATGATTGCATTTTGTAACTTTTAGCGATTTCAATTTGCCAGGAATTTCATTGAGCCTCTACACATAAATACACATAGGGGTATACCAAGGATCTATAGAATCTTAATAAGCGACAGCTTGCAAGAGCGTGAGGTTATGTTGACTTTGGCTGGAGATATGCGTGATCTACTTATCGACCAGGTACAAATTTAAAAGTATATATTACATATATATTACACGCTGTTTATCTTTATACTAGTCTTACTGTAGTTTTCCTAAAATATTATTGATCCTCGCATGTTGCGTAAAGTCATGATGTCTCTATAATGAATTGATGTGTAGCAATAGGGACCAACCTCAGAGTCCAAAATTCTGGCAGCTATGCACAATTAGCACATCGGAGAACTCAACAAATTCTGGATCGTCAACTAGTTCAAAGGCGGCTGAGTACATGGAGCGACCCTAAAGACATTTAAAACATAGAACATGAAGAATTGGATGTACATCTTTTCTTTAATCTGTTATTGTTCTAGTGACTCTATACAGTTTGAAATGCATTAGTGAAGACCCCAGCAACAGACAACGAGGTTGGTGGCAGTTGTACTGGCATATGGAAAAGGAAGGTTGGAAGCGTTGTAATCGATAAGCTGGAGTCTAATGGTTGAGAGTGCATGTTGACTACATAGTCAACACAAACAGATCGCCTATCCACAGATTCAGCAAGTACCGTGAGGAACCGCAAGATCACTCAGTTTGCTATGACAACGTGTGGGCCGTGTTGAGAATATGGGGAATTAATTATCTTTGCTGTATTTATTACATCAAATACAAAGGGGTTTGATTTCTTGTTAACTGTTAATCTGTGTTTAAAGAACTGTAATGTTTTGTTGTAGGGAGAACCAATTATAAATTGTTGTCAAAGGAAACTTGTTGTGGATTTTATGTTTCTGTCACACTCTAACCTGGTGTAAAATTTTTTAGTTTTTGGGGTAATTTGATTTTTAGTCTTGACAATATAATGGATTGTTACAAACAAATGCAAAGATTTACATAATTGTACTAGGTTTTCTAAGAAACTTTGACAAACGTTTCAAAAATGAAGACGTATTTGCAGTGCTGAAAAAATGGTTGCCAGCAGTCATCAAAACGCATGTTTACTGGACGTGGGCGATGCTTGTCCTCTGAGTCTGTGGCCAGAAAAGGTGGGCGAAGTGGAATTCACTGCAGCCCGAACATACAAAATGTACTGTTCCATGAGTGAAACCACCATCGTTCTTCGGGCAAGTTTGTAGAAACCAGCCCAGACAAAGTTAGTTTCCAGGGATCCAAAAAAATGGTTCCTCACTCCAGGTATGACTGTATAGAGAGACAACTGACAATAAAATGAACAGTAAACTGGTAAAATTGAGATTTTCTACCATATTATTTTATCTGTTTGGTTTACATGATCATACGCGCTCCATAAAGTTGGAAAATTTCTTTCTCTAATAATGGCAGAAAAAAGGGGTTTCAGTATGGTTAAGGAGCCTTGCCTGTTTGCCGCTATGTTATCCTATGTTTATAATTGAGTGTAGCAGAGATATAACGAGGTAGAATACAAAGCGCTCTGCGCAGTGTCTTGGCGAGCACTCTCACATTCTCGAGACTTGACTGACTGTGCGACTGTGAGCCTTTCTTGCAGAGAAAGAAACCATTATAATTGATTTGAACATTTGTCTCCTTATATTCGATTTAGTAAAATCAAGGACGACTCAGCGGAATGGTGAAGCTGGGTTCAGGTTGCGCGCGAGTCATGCTCGCCTGTGAACGGGCGTCGGCTATCGGAGGATTCTGCTTGGTCCCTTAAGAGCCTTCCGCAAACGCCTACGTCACAAATCACAATAATTTTGGCAAAATAATGATTAATTATCAATTGATAAATTTGTTATTATTTTGGTCTCGTGAAAATAATAATATGGGCTGCGGGAAAATAATGATAAAACGAGTAAGGCTTTGCTGTTGAGTGCAGGGCATGTTTTCAACCCAGTAACATGACAACACACCGTTCTACTCCACAGCCAAAAATCAGACCCGAGTTCCAGTTCACTGGAGGGGGTCTGGGGTTAGGTTCTGTATAGCTTGTGGGGGTCGAGATAAAGGTGTGAATCTCTTGCTCTTTTCATATGACAGTCTATGATGGGTTTCAAACTTGCAGAACAGGTTTTAGGACAACTTTAAAGAAAGGGTTTGATCCACTTCAAATGTTGAGACTACTGTATAGCGCGCAATAAAGTTTATTAGTTATTATAACTTAATTTCAGAGGGAAGTTGCCTTAACTTTTGTAAAAAAAAAAAAACTGATTTAGGGCTAATGCGTAATAGGCCTAATGTGCCATTTTCCTATTTTCACAAAAATACCGATTTACAATTTAAATCGATTTTTTTTTGCCTCCCCTACTTAAAAATCAATATTCAAATGACAAAGACAATTGTTCAAAACAAGTTTTAATATAAACAATATATAGTCTTTTTTAATACTAGCCCATCATGCATCTAACCATCCACTCGGCGTTAAGAGCTGGTCAGATTAAAACTGGCAACTCCGCGCAGTGAGTCAGTGTCATTGACGGAGGACAGTTACCAAGTAGGCCTAAATCAATTTCCTAGTCTATATTTTCATTCCGTTATGCCGCTGGTTTTTCTAGGGTATGTATTATTTTTATTTCTTATATCCTAATTATTTGTAAATATAGCAGACACTGTCTAACCGTGTCTACACCTGACGGCCTTGTTCATATAGGGCGAAACATCTCTCTCACGTATCAGTACAGTATGCCTTTGTGAGCGGAGTGGAGCAGCAAACAATTTCCCTCCGGTTCCCTCCGCGTTCCTAGCAATTAATAATCACTAACTTAAGCTCCGCGGTTCATTGATACCAGAAACACTGCTCCGCCTTCACTCCATAGCTAAAGTTGAAATGTTTATGTTTCAAATAATAGCTTATAATAATAAAATAAAAATAAATAAATTAATTAATTAATTAAATTACAGGAGAGTTTCATTTCAGTTTCATTAGGCTATTGTGTGCAGGGGCGTAGCAAGCTTTTCAAAAGTGTGGGGGATGCATGTGGTTTGTTTATTAACAATAAAAACGATGAATACAGTGACAGAGGGTTACGAAAATGTATAACATACAAGATAATAAAAAGCTTCCCATTTAAATGAAGTGATACTAGGATAAGTATAAAACTAGTGGTGGGCATAGATTATATTTTTTTTAATCTAGAGTACTCTCAATGTAATCTTGGAATTAATCTAGATCTAATCTAGATTAAAATGGCTCATTTGCCTGTTCTGCCGAAGGCATTCAAATTATGTTCAATAAGTATGTACTTGTTAGTACTGATAGAGCTGTGCTGCACTCAATACATAGTAGTTTGACGTCGACTCTCCCTCCCCCTGCGCTAACATTGCTTGGCCCGGCATCTTCTGCATTAGCTAGAGGATTGCTTTGCGTTTAGGTGGTACTTGAGACGGAAGAACTCCTACAGTAAACTAATTCCTCCGCATTTGCACAAGTTTGCAAACAACCTTAAACGCCTGTTTCACACATACTCCGTCTGCACTGCATATGCGTTGCTCATTTTTTTTTTTTTTTTTACGCACCCATGTTAATGGATTCCAGCGTTCACGCGGTTCGTTGTGTCCGTCAGTATTTTTCGATTCCAGAGCATTGCGTCTGCAGCAGTGCAGCAATCGTTTACGTACCGAGTCTATTTTTTGCTGTGCTGCATGCGCTCCGACAATTGAAAGTGACAGCGCATTGTTCGCGGGGTAAAAATACATGGATTGACACGGAAATGCAGTAATTTCACAATAAATGAATACTAATTAAAGGCTTCTGTGTTATTACACGGCAACACAACCGGGTTTTTGGCTGCTAGGTTTCTCAAAAAAAAGAAAAAGAGCTACCTTTAAGTAAACGAGGTAACCGGCAACAGCTGATATAGGCCTATGTGCACGTTTTAACCTGGAAGCAAAAAGAAAACAAAGTTCATTAAGAACCATGCGATTGCTTGTAATAAAGATTGTACACGACACCGGAACACCGACGGAAAATAAGCTCAAAAACTCTGTTGTTGCAATACACAACAGTAGGAAACTTGCTAAAGAAGTCAGAAATCAAAATACTTTAATAATCCCAGGGGAATTATTTTTGTTAAAAACTCCAGATATACGCCTCCTCAGCACGAACGACTGACCGATAAATCTAACAGAATGAACACCAGAGGAGGCGGGACTTAAGGCAGAACAGCCAATTTGCATTCCAGCCGTCCCACTTAAAGCCGGTGTCCAAGTTTGGGAGAGGGACGGGGAGAGGAGGCAGTCCGCAGCGAGCGCAGACACAGAGGCGGCCAGAGAAACAGAGGAGTGACTTAGTTAGGCGTTTGTGCAAACACTGGTGTGGAAAAACTGGCAGAAAAAGTGCGGGTGTTGAAGCCCTCTCACCGGGAAATAGTCGTGGGTGTTAAAACACCCACATCCCCCCGGGCAAGTAGGTGCTCGCTGCAGCGTGCGGTGGACATCCAACCCCGCCCACATCAAAGTTTCCAAGTGTGACGTCAGAAGTCACGCCCATTCCCGACACACCCCCACCCACAACGTCCAAGTGTTGACGTAAACGAAAGCCACGCCCGTATCAAATACGTCTCCTCATGTGATTTCCCCATCCCCGTACCTGGAAACCCAGAAAGTATGTTGAAAGACAATTTAGGAAGTTAATAGGGATCTAAAGTAAAAGTATATTGTCCTTCGTTTTTACTAATACCAACTTTTCTTCTTTGTTTTTCTGTAAATGGATGTCTAGCTAAAATGGCACAACTTAATCTAATATATTTTTAATATGTCTAATATATGGAGCTGATTTAGTCATCATAACAGCTCCTAAAACGCTTATGTTGATTAAAGTAGGCTTATTGTCAATGTAAAACTTTTAAACCTTACCTTGTTCATTTATGGAATGAGATAAATTCACATTTCATTAAAAAACGATTTTTTGACCTAAGACCCAAGGCCAAGATTTGAAAATGCATCAAATTTAAAGGGGACAATTAGATTTTTGGTATTTGTAAAAGTTTTGCAAAGTTATTGTAAAAGTTGGTATTGCATAATTGTCATTTAATTTTCTAAGATTTATTCCACTTATGCATAAAAGGTGGTTAAGCATTTTGAATGATAGAATCAACAGTTCCCCCCATATGCATTAGGCTACACATACTTAGGCTGAATAAATGATGTGCATTGATAGATTATATAACGTAACATGTACAGTGACTCTTCAGGGGCCTTGTTCATCACAACTTGAATATGAAACATGTCCAGGTCCCCTCCACATACTTAAAGATGAATGAAAAAGGCATCCATTGTTTCCTTGGGTATTTTTTATATTTTATTATTTTACAAAAACTAATTACATGTACAATTTTACAAAAAAAAATACTAAAAAGAATAATAATAATAACAACACTCCAGTTTTTGAACAGTAAGATTTTTATTATTTTTTAAAGTCTCTCTTCTGCTCACCAAGCCAGGATTTATGTTGATCCAAACACACAGCAAAAACCGTGCTCGTAATGTGAAATATTTTTTACAATTTAAAAGAACTGCTTTCTATTTGAATGTATTTGAAAAATGCAGGTTAGTCCTGTGATCAAAGCTGAATTTTCTTCATCATTACTCCAGTCTTTCAGTGTATTAACATAATAATAATAAAATGTTTTTTTGAGCATCAAATCAGCCATATTAGAATGAAGGATCATTGACTGACTGGAGTAAGTCACCTTTGAAATCACAGGAATAAATTTCATTTTAATAGAATATAGAAAATTTGTTATTTTAAAATAGCAAAATATATTACAAAAGCAAAATATTATACAAATATTTTTAAAATTGGAAGCTGTTTTTTGCTGTAACTTCGGATTAAATAAATGCAGGCTTGATGAGCAGAAGATATTTCTTTAAAAACATAAAAAAAAATAACTACTCAAAAACTTTTGACTGGTTGTTTTAACAAAAGGTATGCTCCAAATATTATAAAGTCTGAAGCAGCTGAATGAAACAGCTGAATGATCAGATAACAGTTCTTGACATGCAGTACACACAAAGACATACATAGACTACACAGAGAGATTCCTTGCTTCAATATATCCTCCGATTCTCCCTCCAGGTAGTCTTTGATGGCATTCTGTTGATTTGTACTGTCCCTCTGGAGAACGCAGGCCCTGTCACCTCCCCACAGAATAACCCAACGATGACTCTGTACCACGCTGGACCAATGTCCCATTACAAACTTCCACTTTATGGTCCCTCTTGGCGCTCCTGTTTAAAATTAGAGAATACATACGTGTTGGGTGTATATGTGTCCACTAAAAATTATTTACCTCATCATTCTACATAAACATATTTATGATTTTAAAACCACAAAATCATCATATACTAAAGAATGCTCTCTCACCATACTCGATCATCACTGCATGGCTTATGTGGTCCTTCAAGTAGAACTGTAAAAAGTCATAATTTCTTTTAACTGGTGAAACTGCAGCAGTGACCCCCTTAACCCGGGAGAACTGCTCTCTGCATCAGGCCTTGGACTGAAAATGTGTAGAATGCTGTAAACATTGTGACAAACACACATTTATGTGATCTTTTCGTTAATATAGAAGAATATCAAAAATAATTTGTGACATACACAGAGTTATAGCCAGCCAAAAGGACATAATGCAATTATGGCGGTTGCCCCCCCCCCCCCACCAAGTTACTGTGCATGGGTACTGTTGATCAGGAGTATATCATTAAATATGTCATATGTATGTGTGTGTGGGGTTGTGTGTGGTGGTGGGGGGGGCAGGTAGTACATATGTGTGAGAGGTATGAAGTGTGTGTTGTCTGAGTGGGTGAAATGAGTGTGTTATGGTGGTGGGGGGGGAAGGGTATAAATCTATATTGCACCTTGATTCATATGATTTGGCTTTTATGTTGTAAGACTTGTGGCCTTCTATCTATCTATCTATCTGTCCTCCTATCTATCTACACACATAGTATGTATGTATATATATATGTATTTGTGTGTGTGTGTGTGTGTACGCATGCATGCCACTAATACATACATACATATATACATACATGTGTGGATATAGAACCCCCCAACATAAAAACTACTCATCTCACCCCCCACCCCCCAAACACACACACACACACACACACACACACACACATATATATAATATATATATATAGTATATAATATATAGCTTATATATATATATATATATATATATATATATATATAAATATATTTTGTTGCTAGCAATAACGTTCCTGTGTGAAGTTGAAATTAAAATACTTACTGTTGTTTATGCCCATGCACCCAAATGACGGACACGTTTCTTAAGTTGTCACGTTTGGTAAAGAACAAAGATATTTTTTTTTACTTACCGGACACGGCAAACAACAGCTTCATTTTTTTAGCGGTTGGCAAACAATACAATTATCTTCTTATCGATGCGTTTGGCTTTCCTGTTTCAAAATTGATTGAGAATGTGGCACGTATTTTGACATGGGCGTGGTCCTGTGACGTCACACTTGGATGGGTGGGCCCCCGGGTTGGTGTCCACCCGCAGCTTGCAGCGAGACCCTCCCTCCCCACGGTGCGACGCCCCTGATTGTGTGCAAACCTTTTGTCTCCTACCAAACGCCAAACGAATAAAATTGTCAGCATTAAAATGGTATAATTGCTGCTTTCTGCTGCGCGCTAATTTTGTTTGTAATGAAAATAACAGTTTACATTTTCGTCATTATTTTATCTACATATCGATGCATTTGTTTACAGATTTTCTGCTCATTCAAAATCCAGATACAGATGAAAGTAGCCTACTGCAAGATTACATTTGTTTTGAATGCATTATTGCGACAGCGATTACCTGTGAATGTGCTGTATCTGTTTAAAATCATGCTTAACCCGAAAATAATCAGTAAAAGGAAGACAAAACTCCTTGAGAACTAGCCTGTAACATCCCGCTCGACTATTGCCGTCATTATAATCTTCTGATCGAGAGATTATTGTGTATCAAGCTATAGCTAAATATGTTTATCATGTGACTCTTGCTAAATATGCAGTTATCATTACGGGGCTGTTGGCATTAATTGTATTCGTGATGGAGCAGTGCTGGAGCGAGTGAAAACCACGACGCTCCGACTTTTAAAAAATCCGCTCCTCTTCAGATCAGAATAACACCCCGCTCCGCTTCATACTCTGTTCCGGCAGCGTGTCTCAAACGCGCGGGGGAGGCTTGAGCCCAATCATTCTCAAAACATAAATTATTTATTTTATTTCAATTTTCGTTTTTTGGTGTTTTCAGAGGAAAAAGCAGTGTTAAGGGCATCTCTCCATTACAGACCGTTTTCTGAAAGAGGAATTTATGGCAACTCGTATAAAATTCTTTAAAAACTTTAACAGAGATGTCTAGTAGGTATTTAATAGGTCCCGGCTTCCTCACGGTAGATGTTTTCTCTATAGTCCCGTTCATCCTTGTCATTATTCACTAATCGCAAGTTATTAATATTAAAATATTAAATTTACAACTATAATCCAGCCTTATATATTCCACGGCTCAGAATATGCATTAAGTTTGTCCACAAAGCACAGGCAGAAGTAGCCTAATAATTATGAAAAAGGAGACTTTTAAGTATTTATTAATAAACAAATGTTTTCCCTTGTCGGCTGCAAGATGAAAATTCACAGTGCTGACTCTCTCCACATGGACGCGCACTCTAGAGAGAAATACAACCTTCACAGATTACATAATGCTTTTTCGTTTTGAATTGATTCGTTAAAAAAAGACATTTCAAGCTTTCTGTAGATATATTTCTCATGTATGTGAGACATCCAGATTTTCAGTTATTTCATTATTAGGAAAAAATCAGGTGATCGAGAGGGCGCCTCCCTGTCATGCGTGCGCATTAATAATTTTGGCACAAACACTTGAATATGAATAAGAATTCACAATTTGCATATGCATTTACAAAGTAAATAATTTTTTACATGCAATTATCCAAAAAAAACCAAAACAAGATTTGTAAAGAAGATAAAAATATGTAGACAAAAAATAAGGAATAAATGCTGCACGTGACACTCAGCATCATGCAGAGCAAATCTTGCACTTGATATTTTATAGATCCGGAATATTATACATTTTATATAACATATGTACTTTAAATGCGGCTGCAATTAGAAAATATTTATTTACATTTTATTTATTTTAAGATTTTTACTTTCAGTACTTAAATTATATGAAAGCAGCAAAGAGACTCCCACGGTTTCAAAATTCACTGAAGTTGTCAATTAATGAAGCCTCCTTTTTTTACACATCGTTGTGCACTTTGTTGATAAGTGAGGACGTTGTATTAATCCATCCATTCTTTGAGTTGCAATGATTTAGTTAAATCGTGCAGCTTTAATTTATTCGTTTCTTGTTTTAATTAGGCCTAAATAATGGCAAGCGAAATTAATACAATGCCCTTAACGTTTTACTAAAATAGAAGAAAATAAATTTATAAAAACAACGCAATCCTAGCTCACAATAGGCTACCACTTTTTAATCCTAAACGATGTTCAAATAAACCACATTTTCCTGTTTTTAATAATATAACTACATAGATTTCATATGTATATAAGATAATACTGCCACACTTATTTAAATGTGTCTACTCTAAAATATGGGGGTGTAGAGAAAATATACGCATCAGGCGGCATAGGCTTGACTTGTATCCTGCTTGAAATTCATTCTAAGACACGCCACATATCTTCATAAGGACTAAACTTTCATCTGTGAATTATAAATATTTTTTTCCTTTCATTTTCCCCGACGTGCCATTCAAATATAGCACTGTTTGGTGGGCAAAGCTGACGTCTATTTGCGAAAATGTGCTTTGATGCGCTTGTTTGAAAACTTGTGATTAATGCGCCACTCTCAGCGGTCCAAAGCTGCAATGGGCACTTTGGCAGACGCACCGCGTGCGGCGGTAACGAAGCGGGCGGTAAGAAACGACGTTTTGGATGTCCACCCTACTACTGATATACAAGTCAGAAACTAAAGCTTTTTTTGCACAGGGCCTTTCTCAAGGGTTAATGGTCCCACCTAGTGATCAACCGTAAAAAATAACAAATTTTAACCTGCTTCCCAACAAGGGAAACCACAAACAATCAGAATGCATGATTATATGGTGTCATGGCTTTGCAATCAAAAAATGTCATTTATAATTGCTGAAGTCAAGGGTGCAAACAACCACCAACAATAATTTACATTTAAATCTAATGCTGCACAAAAACTAAAAAATGCATCAAAGCCAATGTTGCTACTAATCTTTGACATGCCCAAGACTGTTACAAAAAGTAAAAAAAAAAATCCAGCCACAATCACTTTTATACTTGTTAATAAGTCATTTTGTTTTGTTTTTTTTCCCCCCAAATCAGTGACATCATTTATGAACATAGCATTGTAAGAGTTTAAAAATCTGGATTTTTTAAAAACAATTTGGATAGTTTTTGATCATTACTGACGGTTGATTAATAGATTTATGCAAAAAACAATTGAAAAAATATATTTATCTGATACAGTTTTACAGCATTTAATTGAGTGGATGTTTTCTATCCCGAACATAAATGAAAGGGTAGTTGATTTGGAACAATGCACAAGGGTTTAAATAGTATCTTTGCAATCATTTGCAACAAGTCAACGATATTGCTGGAATGGAAGTGGTCCCCAACTAAGCAATGCCAGAGGCGACAGCGGCAAGGAACAAAAACTCCATCGGTGAGAGAATGGAGTAAAAACCTTGGGAAAACCAGGCTCAGTTGGGGGGGCGCCAATTCTCCTCTTGAAAACAGACGAAACCAGCAGTTCATTTCCAGAGCTGCAAGCAAAGTCGGCACATTGTGGGCAAGAGGACTACATGGGTTCCTGTGGCTTGTCCCATGGTTCATCTGAGACAAGGTCTTTACAGGAGTCTGTGTCTGGGGCTCATTCCACATGTGCATCTAAATAAATTAGAATGTCATGGAAAAGTTCAATTATTTCAGTTAATTCAGACTCATAATTGATTGAAACTTGTGTATTCAAATGATTCAATGCACACAAACTGAGAAGTCTCTACCGTCTTGTGGGGTACTTTTTAATTGTGAAATGATTCTGGCCTCACATTTTCCAAACCCACCAATTCACTATCTCACCAAAGTTAGAATAGCTTCATACAGAAAAAAAAAAAAAAAATTAAAAAAAAAATTAAAAAAAATTAGTGAATTGTTGGCCTTCTGGAAAATATGTTCATTTACTGTACATGTACTCAATACTTGGTAGGGGCTCATGTAGCTTTAATTACTGCCTCAATTCTGCATGGCATGGAGTAATCAGTTTTGTGTGCACTGCTTGAGAGGTTTGTATGGAAGCTGCCAGTTTTCTTTGACAAGCGCCTTCAGCTCATCCGAATTATTTTGGTCTACATTGCTTCTCATTTTCTTCTTGTTCAGGCTGTATGAGGATTTGCTGGCCAGTCAAGCACACCAACACCATTGAGCCCACACAACTCTAACCAAGCTTTTGTGTGGCTTTTGGCAGTGTGGGCAGGTGCCCAAATCCTGCTGTAAAATTAAATCAGCATCTTCAAAAGCCTGGTCAGCAGAAGGAAGCATGAAGTGCTCCAAAATTATCTTGGTCACACAGCTCTAGGCTGCAGTGACTTTGGTTTTCAAAAACACAATGTTACCAACACAAGCAGATGAACATTGCATCCCAAATCATCACAGACTGTGAAAACGTGACACTGGACTTCCAGCAACTTGGGCTATGGAGCTTCTCCACCCTTCTCTCCAGAACTCTAGGCCCTTGGGTTCCAATACAACTACAAAAACTTGCTCTCAGCTCTCTGACAAAGAGGACTTTGGTGTACCACTGGTGCTAACAGTGCACGAGTTTCAACAAATTTGAGTTGAATTAACTGAATAAACAGAACTTTGTCCAGGCGACATTCGTATTTTATTGAGATGCACATGTATATCCTTTTAGCAGTGGAACGTTAGCAGAGCATGAAGAGAAGGATTGATTGATATACAGTAATGTCAGTTAGGTTTTTTGTGATTTTGCGCCATACTCTTTCTGGCAGTTCATTGAGCTTAGAAAGATCTCACTGAGAACATCAGATAGCCAAGCTGTGTTACTGAGCTGGCCTGGAAGACAAGGGGCCAGACAGTGAGTGATTTTAAAAAAATGCATGTTTCTTAAGTTATTATGCTTAATACGTTAAAAACGCACTTTGTTTGTAAACTGCGGTAACCCGTATTCTTTTATCTGGAGTTAGTTCATAAACGGCTTAAGCATAAACCTGTCGACATGGGTATGTTTTTTTGACTTATTACTCTGATTTTGTGTCGGCATGTAGACGCAATAACCCACGGTCTATTGGCTTATTGAAGTGTGCAGTTGTGATACGTGACAGGTAACGCATTGTTAGTGCACCGAGTTTAAGCACAATCTAGACCGAGCAAGTTCTCACACACAGTAACACTAAGAAGGACATATATCACAAAAGCGACGTTTTCATGAACTCTGATAAAAAAACAAAGTATAAACATGTTGTTCTCATCAGTGGTGCATTAGAAGTGGTTCAGGTTCACAATGCTGATTTTAGTTTAGAACTGCCTTAAAGAGGATATAATAAGGCTGTAAGTTTCACCGCTGACATATTGTAAGCTTTAATTTACAATCAAAACTGACAAATGTATGGAATACTTGAGAGTCAGATAGGCCAATTATTATATTTTGGACATCACTACAGGGAAAATAACCTGATTATTTAATTACTTCATGTAAATGGAGCTGTACTTGATGTGCGCGTACATGGGGAATGAGTTGTCAGCTCCCTGGTGGTCGCAATGTATATGTGCTCAGTGTCTAAACATGATGTAAGAGTGAAGCAAAAACTATCAGTAGCAGGCATGTTAACAATCAAACAGTTTCCACAGTGATCTGAACACTTTATATTTTGTCCTTACAGATTGTTGATCGTATGCCTATTTTTAAAGTTTGGCATATAAATCAAATACTTGCTTTTATTCCCTGTTTTCTGCTTATGCATATTATAGTCTACTATAGAAGTCCGTTGGATTAATTATGCAGCTATAAGTGTGTGGTATGTTTTGTATGGATGTCATAGTGTGGTTTGTCTGTGTGTTACAGATACTTTTATGTGTGTGTAAATAGTTTTAAAGAAAGAAATTTTTATTGTATTGGCACATCAAAAATCAGGGGCTGACTGGGACCCCAGGCATGCATAACACTGGGGGCCTGCTTTAGGATGCTCTGTGATGGTTTTGGGGAATACCATGTTGAATGGGGAACTCCACTGGAGAAGAAGGAGCTTGCATCCCCATATATGAGGGGGAATTGTGCAGCAGGGTGTTAGGTGTCCCCAGCCCACGCTCACCAGATGTCCTGCCAAAGGCACCGTGACTGTGGCTGTGGATGCCAAGCCCCTGCACACATCTGACATTTGCACAAAAAATAATAAATAAAAAAACTTATTAAAAAAATATAATGCATCAAAACTCATTGTTATTTCTGCTAATCATTGACCTAGAACCCAAAACTGTATTAATCAAAGAAAAGAAAAAACCATCCTGCGTAAGCATTTAGTACATGGAAATAAGAATAAATATTATTATTATATTTATATAAAAAACAATAACAGCAATAGTGGCATTGTGTAAAGAAACTACTGGGCATTTTAAAAGTTAAAATTCTGAAATGACTGACTGTTTGGTAATTAGGGCCCGAGCACCGACGGTGTGAGGATCCTCTTGTTCTCGCTTCAGTTATTTAGGCCCGAGCACCGGATGGTGTGAGGACCCTCTTGTATCTGCTTCGTTTTATTATTATTAGGGCCCGAGCACCGAGGGTGTGAGGACCCTCTTGGTATCTGCTTCGTTTCTTCTCTCTTCTTCTTCTTCTTCTTCTTCTTGCTCTTCTTCTGTCTTCTCCAAACTTAATCGCAATTTTGAGGGCCGTAAACATGCTCGAAAAGTCACGAAACTTTGCACACTCCTCTGAAATGGCGAAAAAAAAAAAATTTACATCTGATATGGGTTTCAGAAAGCTGGGTGTGCAAAATGGCTCGATAGCGCCACCTATCCACCTTCACAGTAGTGCGCCTCGAGCTGTGTTTCACGGGCATGTAAACAAATGGGTACACACACATGTAAAAACATCAATACCTACAAAAAAGTCTCCTGTTACAAAATCCGAACAACCAACAGGAAGTCGGGTTATTTTGAATTTTCTCGGACAAATTAGTGTAGTTTTTTGCCTTTTTCAGGCTATGTACTTTAACAAACTCCTCCTAGAGATTTATTCAGATCAACACCAAACTTGTATGCCTACACTAAAGGCCTTTGCGATGTTAAAGTTTGGCGAAGATCTTTAGTTTTCGTTGAAGGGCGTGTCCGTGGCCAGCCTGACTAATTTTGATGATTCGCCATGAAAAAGGAAGTTGCTATAACTCAGACATACAATGTCCAATCTGCCCCAAACTTAACATGTTTGATTAGACTCTCCGGATCTGAACACGATCTACATGCCCATATTCATGTCATTGTCATAGCGCCACCCTGCTGGCACCAGGAAGTGTCATTTTTTACGCTGTAACGAACTACTCCTAGAATTTAATGACATCAAACATTTTTATTTCGGTCAATCTAATCTAAAGGCCTTTGAGATGGTAAATTGTGAAGAGCTTGAGTTTTCGTTAAAGGCGCTGTCCATGGCGCCGTTAAAGTTTGATGTCTCGCCATGGGAATAAAAGTTGTTGTAACTCAGTCATAAAATCTCCTGATCTTCCTTAAACTTCATATGTTTGATAAGAGTCCTGGCCTGAACACAGCCGAAGGGCCAACATTCCATTGGTTGTGGGAAAATGGCTCAACATCGCCACCTATACACACTTCAAACGGAGTGCGTTTCGAGCTACGTTTCACGTACATGTACAAAAGTCGGTACACACATGTACACACAACCAATATCTACAAAAAAGTCTCTCAGTATGAAAATCCCAATCCCAACAGGAAGTGAGTTATGTTGAATTTTCTCTCTGCAAAATTTGTGTCATTTTTTGCCATTTTCCAGGGGTTTTACTTTAACGAACTCCTCCTAGAGATTTATTCAGATCAACACCAAAGTTGGTCTGTGTAATGTTAAGGCCTTTGCGATGTTAAATTGCGAAGATCTTGAGTTTTTGTTAAAGGGCGTGTCCATGGCGACCTGACAAATTTCGATGTTTTTCGCCATGAAAAAGGAAGTTGCTATAACTCAGACATACAATGTCCAATCTGCCCCAAACTTAACATGTTTGATAAGACTTCTAACCCTGAACAGATCTACATGCCCCATTTCAGTTATAGTCATAGCGCCACCCTGCTGGCAACAGGAAGTGTCATGTTTTACCCGCTGTAACGAACTACTCCAAGAAATTTAATGACATCAACATTTTATTTGGTCAGTCTAATCTACAGGCCTTCGCAACGTTAAATTGTGGAGCTTTTTAGAGTTTTTGTTAAAGGGTCGTGTCCATAGCGTGGTGACAAAATTTGATGTCTCGCCATAGGAAGAGAAGTTGTTATAACTCAGGCATAAAATGTTCGATCTTCCCCAAACTTCCACGTGTGTTCGATAAGAGTCCTGGCCTGAACACATCTGAAGGCCAATATTCCATTATAATGATAGTGCGCACCTGCTGGCAACAGGAAGATTGGCACATAATAATGACTTTGACATATTCCACTTATATTTACGACTTTAATGCATATTTCTCGCCGTTCACTTTTTTTACTAAAGCCACTCGCTGGCGGTGATCCAGGTGCGAGGGCCCGTTCATTGCTGGCTTGCGAGCTTTACTTGGGCCCGAGATTCACCGATTCCCTATTGCTGCTTTGTTTTATTATTAGGGCCCTGAGCACCGATGGTGTGAGGACCCTATTGGAATTGCTTCTTCTTCTTCTTATTATATATTATTATTATTCTCTCCAAAATGAATCGCATTTTTAAGGGCCTAAACATACTCGAAAAGTCCTGAAACTTTGGCACACGCCTCAGACCTGGCGAAATTTACGTCTGATATAGGTTTCAGAAGAGGGTGTGGCAAAAATGGCTCGACAGCGCCACCTATAACCCTTCAACGTACAGCGCCTCGAGCTGTGTTTTCACGTACATGCACGAAAATTGGCACACACATGTAAACATCATACCTACAAAAAGACTCTTGGTACAAAATCCGAAACCCAACAGGAAGTCGGTTATTTTTTTAATTTTATGAGACAAAATTTGTGCATCATTTTTGTCATTTGCATGCCTTGTAACTTTAACGAACTCCTCCTAGAGATTTATTCAGATCAACACCAAATTGGTATGCCTAATCTAAAGGCCCTTTGCGATGTTAAATGCGAAGATCTTGAGTTTTTTCGTTAAAAGGGCGTGTCCCGTGGCGGCCTGACGAATTTCGATGATAGTCGCCATGAAAAATGAAGTTGCTATAACTCAGACATACAATGAATGTCCAATCTGCCCCAAACTCACATGTTTGATAAGACGTCCTGACTGAACAGATTGGACATGCCCCATATTCAGTTATAGTCATATAGCGCCACCTACTGGCAAAGGGAGTGACATATCTTACGCTGTAACAAACTACCCTGAAGAAAATTTTTATGACATAATTTTTTTTTTTTTCGAGTCACTCTATTCTAAAGGCCTGTGCGATGTTAAATTGTGAAGATCTTGAGTTTTCGTTAAAGGGCGTGTCATGGCGCTATTCACAAAGTTCGATGTCTCGCCATGGGGAATGGAATAAAGTAATTGTAACTCAGGCAATAAAATGTCCGATCTTTGCCCAAACTTCACCATTGTTCGATAAGAGTCCTGGGCCTGACAAATCTGAAGGGCCAATCTTCCATCAGGTGTGGCAAAAGCCTCTGATCGCCACAGACAGATTCAACGGAGGCGCCTCGACCTTTCACGTATACAAAAACATCGGTTACACCATGTAACACAGCCAATACCTAACAAAAAAGTCTCCTGTTAAGAAATTCGCCACAGGAAGTCGCTGGCAACAGTAAGTGTCATGGTTTTAAATCTTGTACAACTTAAAACTCCTCCTGCAGAATTTTTAATAGATTTCAACATTTATGAACTTTGGTCAAAATCTAATCTAAAGGCCTTTGCGAGTGTTAAATTGTGAAGATCTTGAGGTGTCGTTTAAAGGGGCGTGTCCTATGGCGCAGTTACAACATTCGATGTCTCGCCATGGGAAGGGAAAAGTTGCGATTGTACACACTCAGACATACAATGTCCAATCTGCCCCAAACTTAATGTTTGAGAAGAGCTCCCTGACCTGAATATATCTACATGGCCAATATTCAGACTATCGCTATAGCGCCACCTGCTGGCAACCAGAAGTGACAGGTTTTACGTTTAACAAACTGACTCCTAGATATTTTAGCGACATTTTATAATTTTTTTGGGTCAGTCGAATGAAAGGGCCTTTGCGATGTTAAATTGTGAAAACATGTGAGGTTCTGCAAAGGGTGTGGCCATCGTGCCGTGATAAGTTCGATGGTCTCGCAATGGGAATAGAAGTTATTGTAACTCAGGCATAAGTGTACCTGCTTCCCCAAACTTCACATGTTTCGAAAAGAGTTTGGCTCCTTTGAACAACTCCACTATATCATATTTTATTCCACTCATAACCAAAAGCGCCACCTGTCTGGCACAGTGGCTAATCTAAACTAACTAAACATGCAATGTCCAATCTGCAGCCCAACGCATCTCAAGGTTTTCGAAAGAAGTCATGGCCATGAAGATATCTGAAGGCCCAATTTCGTATATCAAGCGCCACCCTGTTTGGCAATAGGAACCTCATAGCCTTATATTACTCAAAATATTCATGTCCAATCTGTCACCTAAATTTCATATGCTTGATAAGGACGTGGCGCCTGAACCAATTGCATGCCAAAATTCAGTTATAGTCATAGCGCCCCGATCCACTGGCAGGCAGGAAGATTGGCACATTTTAAATGACTTGACATATTTCTCTTATATTTATCCACATTAACGCATATATTTTCCGTTCACTGTTTACAAAAGCCACCCAGCCTGGTAGGTGCGACGCATGTTAAATGGCCAGTTCATCGCTGGCTTGCAGCTTCGTTTAATTATTTTAGGGCCCGAGCACCAATGGTGTGAGGACCCTATTGCGAATTGCTCGTTTATTATTATATTATTATTATTATGTTCCTCAGCTGTCCCAAAATGGAATCGCAATTTGAGGGCCCTAAACTTTCACGAAAAGGTTCACGAAACTTTGCACACGCATCAGAACTGGTGAACATTTACATCTGATATGCCAGAAGTGGGTGTGGCAGAAAATGGCTCGATAGCGCCACCTATAACAGCAGCGTGTTTGCGCCTCGATGATAAATTCACGTACATGTACGATACTTGGGACATACATGTAACACATCAATACCTACTAAAACAGTCTCCTGGTACAAAATCCGAAAGCCAACAGGAGTGGTTATTTTTAATTTTCCCGACAACATGAGTGTAGTTTTTGCCATTTTCAGGCTGGTACTTACAACGAACTCCTCCTTGAGATTGTAAGATCAACACCAAACGGTGGTGGTATGCCTAATCTAAAGGCCTTGCGATGTTAAATTCGAAGGATTTGAGGTTTCGTTGAAGGGCGTGTCCGTGAGCGGCTGGAAAATTCGAACATTTGATGATTCGCCATGGAAAAAGGAAGTTGCTATAACTTTCAGACATACAATGTCCAATCTGCCCCAAGCTCCACTTCACATGTTTGAGAAGACTCCTGACCTGACGATCTTCACATGCCATATGGCATCATTGTCATAGCGCCACCTATTGGCAACAGGAACGTGACATTTATTGTTACAACTGCTCGACGAAATACTCTAAGAAATGGTGTTGACAACAAATAGTTGTTTTTTCAGATCAGTTCTAATCTAAAGGCCGTGTGTGATGTTAAACTTGTGAAGATTCTTAGTTTTCGTTAAAGGGTGTGTCCGTGGGCGGCCTGACGAATTTCGATGATTCGCCCTGAAAAAGGAAGTTGCTATAACTCAGACATGTCCAATCTGCCCCAAACTTCACATGTTGGATAAGACTCCGGACCTGAACAAATCTACATGCCCATATTCAGTCATTGTCATAGCGCCACCTGCTGGCAACAGGAAGTGTCATGTTTTACGCTGTAACAAACTACTCCTAAAAATTTTATGACATCAACATTTTATTTCGGTCAATCTAATCTAAAGGCCTTTGAGATGGTAATTTGTGAAGATCTTGAGTTTTCCTTAAAGGGCGTGTCCATGGCGCCTTTAAAAATTTGATGTCTCGCCATGGGAATAAAAGTTGTTGTAACTCAGTCATAAAATCTCTGATCTTCCTTAAACTTCATATGTTTAATAAGAGTCCTGGCCTGAACACAGCCGAAGGCCAACATTCCATTGGTTGTGGGAAAATGGCTCGACAGCGCCACCAATACACATTCAACGGAGTGTGTCTCGAGCTACATTTCACGTACATGTACAAAAGTCGGTACACACATGTAACACACTAATATCTACAAAAAAGTCTCTTAGTATGAAATTCCAATCCCAACAGGAAGTGAGTTATTTTGAATTTTCTCTGCAAAATTTGTGTCATTTTTACCATTTTCAGGGGTTGTACTTTAACGAACTCCTCCTAGAGATTTATTCAGATCAACACCAAAGTTGGTCTGTGTAATGTTAAGGCCTTTGCGATGTTAAATTGAGAAGATCTTGAGTTTTTGTTAAAGGGCGTGTCCATGGTGACCTGACAAATTTCGATGTTTCGCCATGAAAAAGGAAGTTGCTATAACTCAGACATACAATGTCCAATCTGCCCCAAACTTAACATGTATGATAAGACTTCTACCCTGAACAGATCTACATGCCCATATTCAGTTATAGTCATAGCGCCACCTGCTGGCAACAGGAAGTGTTATGTTTTACGCTGTAACGAACTACTCCAAGAAATTTAATGACATCAACATTTTATTTATGTCAGTCTAATCTACAGGCCTTCGCAACGTTAAATTGTGGAGATTTTGAGTTTTTGTTAAAGGGCGTGTCCATAGCGTGGTGACAAAATTTGATGTCTCGCCATAGGAAGAGTTGTTGTTATAACTCAGGCATAAAATGTTCGATCTTCCCCAAACTTCACATGTTCGATAAGAGTCCTGGCCTGAACACATCTGAAGGCCAATATTCCATTATAATGATAGCGCCACCTGCTGGCAACAGGAAGATTGGCACATATAAATGACTTTGACATATTCCACTTCATATTTACTTTTTTACTAACTTTAAATGCATATTTCTCGCCGTTTACTTTTTTACTAAAGCCACTCGCTGCGGTGAGCCCGGGTGCGAGGGCCCGTTCATCGCTGCTTGCAGCTTTAATTCTTCTTCTTCTTCTTCTCTTCTTCTTCTTCTTCTCTCTCCAAATGAATCGTATTTTTGAGGGCCTAAACATACTCGAAAAGTCCTGAAACTTTGCACACGCGTCAGACCTGGTGAAAATTTACGTCTGATATAGGTTTCAGAAGAGGGTGTGGCAAAATGGCTCGACAGCGCCACCTATCTCGTAAAAAATCAACAGTCCTCCATGCTGTGTTTCACGTACATGCACGAAAATTGGCACACATATGTAAAGGCATCAGTTACCTACAAAAAGACTCTTGGAGCAATATCCGAAACCCAACAGGAATGTCGGTTATTTTTAATTTTATGAGCAAATTTTTGCATCATTTTTTTTGCATTTGCATGCCTTGTATTTTAACGAACTCCTCCTAGAGATTTATTCAGATCAACACCAAATTTGGTATGCCTAATCTAAAAGGCCTTTGCGATGTTAAATTGCGAAGATCTTGAGTTTTCGTTGAAGGGCGTGTCCGTGGCGGCCTGACGAATGCCGATGATTCGCCATGAAAAATGAAGTTGCTATAACTCAGACATACAATGTCCAATCTGCCACAAACTTCACATGTTTGATAAGACTCCTGACCTGAACAGATTGATATGCCCAAATTCAGTTATAGTCATAGCGCCACCTACTGGCAACAGGAAGTGACATATTTTACACTGTAACAAACTACCCCGAGAAATTTTATGACATCATTTTTTTTTTATCAGTCACTCTATTCTAAAGGCCTGTGCGATGTTAAATTGTGAAGATATTGAGTTTTCGTTAAAGGGCGTGTCCATGGCGCCGTCACAAAGTTCGATGTATTTTAAATGGCCATGGTAAACTCAAAATGTCATGTCTGATTGTAAACTCACATGTTCGATAAGATTCCTGGCTTGAACCCAATCTTAAGGCCAATATTCCATTTCGTCATAAGAGTCCTGGCCTGAACAAATCTGAAGGCCAATATTCCATCGGTGTGGCAAAATGCCTCGATAGCGCCACCTATACATTTTCAACAGAGTGCGCCTCGAGCATCTTACGTTTCACGTACATGTACAAAAATCGGTACACACCATGTAACACACCAATACCTACAAAAAAGTCTCTTGGTACGAAATTCGAAACCCAACAGGAAGTCAGTTTATTTGAAATTTTCTCTGCAAAATTTGTGTCGTTTTTGCCATTTTCAGGGGTTTACTTTAACGAACTCCTCCTAGAGATTTATTCAGATCAACACCAAACTTTGTCTGTGTAATCTAAAGGCCTTTGCGATGTTAAATTGCGAAGATCCCTTTTGGAATTGCTGTGTTTATTATTATTATTATTATTATTATTATTATTATTATTATTATTCTTCTCCAAAATGAATCGCATTTTTGAGGGCCTAAACATGCTCAAAAAGTCACGAAACTTTGCACACGCATCAGAACTGGTGAAAATTTACATCTGACATGGGTTTCAGAAGTGGGTGTGGCAAAATGGCTCGATAGTGCCATCTATAAACTTTCAACGCAGTGCGCCTCGAGCTGTGTTTTTACACGTACATGTACGAAAATTGGTACACACATGTAACTAACCAATACCTACAAAAAAGTCTCTTGGAGCAAAATCCGAAACCCAACAGGAAGTCGGATATTTTAAATTTTATGAGCAAAATTTGTGTAATTTTTGCCATTTCCATGCGTCGTATTTAAACGAACTCCTCCTAGAGATTTATTCAGATCAACCCCATATTTGATATGCCTAATCTAAAGGCCTTTGCGATGTTAAATTGCGAAGATCTTGAGTTTTCGCCAAAGGGCATGTCCGTGGCGGCCTGTCAAATTTTGATGTTTCGCCATGAAAAAGGAAGTTGCTATAACTCAGACATACAATGTCCAATCTGCCCCAAACTTCACATGTTTGATAAGACTCCTGACCTGAAAAGATTGACATGCCCATATTCAGTTATAGTCAAAGCGCCACCTATTGGCAACAGGAAGTGACATATTTTACACTGTGACAAACTAATCCTAGAAATTTTATGACATCAATGTCTTTTTTGTGGTCAGTCTAATCTAAAGGCCTGTGCAATGATAAATTGTGAAGATCTTGAGTTTTCGTTAAAAGGCGTGTCCATGGCGCCGTGACGAAGTTCGATGTCTCGCCATGGGAATAAAAGATGTTATAACTCAGGCATAAAATGTCCGATCTTCCCCAAACTTCACATGTTTTTTTAAGATTCCTGGCCTGAACACATCTGAAGGCCAATATTCCATCGGGTGTGGAAAAATGGCTCGATAGCGCCACCTATACAGTTTCAACGGAGTGCGCCTCGAGCTATGTTTCACGTACATGTAAGAAAAATCGGTACACACATGTAACACACCAATACCTACAAAAAAGTCTCTTGGTACGAAATCCGAATCCCAACAGGAAGTCGGTTATTTTGAATTTTTCCTGCAAAATTGGTCTTGTTTTTGCCATTTTCAGGGGTTGTACTTTAACGAACTCCTCCTAGAGATTTATTCAGATCAACACCAATGATGTCAGTGTAATCTAAAGCCCTTTGCGATATTAAATTGCGAAGATCTTGAGGTTTTGTTAAACGGCATGTCCATGTGACAAATTTCGATGTTTCGCCATGAAAAAGGAAGTTGCTGTAACTCAGACATACAATGTCCAAACTGCCCCAAACTTCACATGTTAGATATGACTTCTGACCTGAACAGATCTACGTGCCCATATTCAGTTATAGTCATAGCGCCACCTGCTGGCAACAGGAAGTGTCATGTTTTACACAGTAACAAACTACTCCTAGAAATTTTATGACATCAATATTTTTTTCTGGTCAGTCTAGTCTAAAGGCCTTTGCAATAGTGAGTTTTTGTTAAAGGGCGTGTCCATGGCGCTATGACACAATTTTATGTCTCGCCAAAGGAAGAGAAGTTGGTGTAACTCAGGCATAAAATGTTTGATCTTCCCCAAACTTCACATGTTCGAAAAGAGTCCTGGCCTGAACAAATCTGAAGGCCATTATTCAATTATAATGATAGCGCCACCTGCTGGCAACAGGAAAATTGGCACATATAAATTACTTTGACATATTCCACTTATATTTACGACTTTAAATGCATATTTCTCACCGTTCACCTTTTTACTAAAGCCACACGATGGCGGTGAGCCCGGGTGCGAGGGCCCGTTCATCGCTGCTTGCAGCTTTAATTATTATTATTATTAATTTTTTTCCAATGTCTCAGGGGCTTTTGGGGCCTTTAACATACTCGAAAACTCTTGAAAATTGGCACACACATTGGAACCTGCGGCCATTAGGGCCGGGCAGAGACTGATACACGGGCATGGCACAGGGGCTCTACAGCGCCCCCTGGAATATGGAGGGCCATATATCATACATACTTGCACATAGACGTATGAAACTCTGTACACATATAGATCTCATCAAGCCAAACAACTTTCGTACTGCATGTCATAGGCTCCACCCAACAGGAAGTTGGCTATTTAGGGTTTAGTATTTTTATTCTTCGTCAAAGTTTTGGGGGCTTTTGGGGCCCTTAACATGCTTAAAAACTCTTGAAAATTTGCATACGCCTTAGAATCTGTGGCCATTAGGAGGCTGCAGAAGCTGAGACCCAGGCGTGGCACAGGGGCTCTACGGCGCCCCCTGGAACACAGTCAGAAATCTTGAACCATAGCTCACACATACTTGCATGTATTTATATGAAACTCTGTACACTTATAGATCTCATTGAGCAGAACAACTTTCGCGCACTATGTCATAGGCTCCGCCCAACAGGAAGTCAGCTATTCAGGGCTGTTTAAAAAAAGCATGCTCTGGAATTTGAAATACTCCTCTGAGGTTTTCCACCCGTTCTCCACAAAACTTGGTGAACATGATCTCAAGACATTGGGGATGAAAAATTGCCAGGGGATTTTTGATATCTCGAATGGTTTGGCCATGGTGATGCGTTGAAATTAGGGTGAAAAATGTGAAACAGGAAATGTCTAATAACATCCACATACACTACCTGAGTTTTATCAAACTTCATCGGTTTGTTCATTGTATGATGCCGATCGCATATATGTAAATATTAGGAGTGAAAGTTATAGCGCCACCAACTGGCAGCAGGAAGTGTGTCATTTTAAAAATGCTTTGAATTCAGCATCTTATTTTCACTCGATTTGCTTCAAACTTCATCAGAATAATGACAAAACAACGGCCGATGTAAATCTGTTGTGGGGATATTGATATCTAATATACTGTTTCCATGGCAACGCTTCAAACTTGAATATTCTGTTTCTGGTGATTTTGAGGCAGATAACATGCTCAGAATTACATGAAACGCAAAACACATATCAGTCCCTAATGATCACTCTATAATGGCAAAAGCTCATAAAAAGGCGTGGAGGAGGCATTCTATAGCGCCACCTTTTGTCAAAAGTGGGGGGGGTTAGTTTTAGCTACAGACACCAAACTCGGTACATAAATTATTCTTATCAAGACGGACAACTTTCTAATTTACAGTCATCAGCTACGACCAACAGGAAGTCGGCTATTTTGGTTTAAATGTGGATTTTTGGAAAAATATTGCTGTGAATTAATGCATACTACTCAGAGGACAATTACACTATACACACCAAACTTTGTCTACATGATGACAAACCATTGAGGAACCTAAATTGCGAATGGATTTTGGATAGCTTGAACGGTTTTGCCATGGTGATTTTTTTGAAATAACAGTGAAAAGGGAAACATTACATTTTTAAACAGCTCAGAAACTTCAAAATCATTTTTCATACAGAGTAGAAGTCATTCTGAGGAAATATGCATAGTTTCACGACTAGTTTTACAACACTGTATGGATAACAGAAAATTAAAAAACTGTCAGACATCTGATCTCACTCTGAGGCCACTCTCTCTGTGTGAGGGAAGGGGGGGGGGAGTTGGGGCTGGCTGACAGAGAGAGAGAGAGTTAACATCTCTTTAATCACCAGAAAAAAAAAGAAAAAAAAAATCAGTAATTGTGTTTTTTTTTTTTTCTTTCATCATTACAGATTAAGAAATCTCTTAGGCCTTATCCTTTTCTGTCAGTTTTAGGGACAAAAAAAAAAAAAAAAACTAGTACAATTTGTAGGGCACAGACAACATGATTTTAAATAATTAGGTTAAGAATTATGTTAATTGCAACAAAAAGATTAAAAAAAAACGTGGACTTAGCTGTAATGCAGGCAAAAATATTTTGCAAATGCTTATAGATCAATAAAATCATTAAAAATGCTTTTTCGTTGAGTGCATAATAATTAGTCACATTGATATTCTGATTATATATTTTTTTCCAAGCACATTTTGCCAATTCCAAATCACATCAATCTTAATAAATACTATACATTTGTTATTTAATCATTTATGAGTGATATATAATTGTCCTTAAAGACTGGAAGTGAAAAACTCCTTATATTCAGGAGTGCTGAATTATTAGGCATGTTTTCTTGTCATGCATTGGCCATAGATCTCATTGTAGCGGTGCCTCAGGTGTTCAAAAATACCTGATGCCACCGGGATATATATTGATTTATGTACAGATTTCTGAATTTTTACTCTATGTATGCGGTGCAGAAAGCAGCAGCGAGAGCGCGTTATTGTAATGCGAAAGCACATTAAAATAATGCGCGAGCGCGAATCTATCCGCTCGCACGCAGATTTCCTTTGCTTTGTCACAAAACCAGACACGCGTGCTCATATACACGCTCCTCTCGCCCGGAGAGAATGCACGCACTTAAAACGTGCTTCCTCTCGCTCTGTGTCGTGTGAACTCACAACTCTGTCTATGGTCATGCGCTAGATATTCATTCTTTTTGCACCTTTCTATTTCTAACCTTTTTTGTTCACATCCTTTACCGTGTGCAGTGTGAACGCTCTGATCCATTAACATGGGCTCGGAAAAAATACGCATTACAGACAGCGTGTGAACCTGGAGATACGTAGGCATATGATCTGTTCTCTGTTCTGTTCTCGCGCTCCATTCTGACTGGTTCAGACAGCTACACCAAACGCGCAGTGTGTAATACCAATCATGGCCACCACTAGATGGCGCTATAGGATTACTGTTAAATAACTGTTGTAGAAACGTGTATAGAGCATTTAAATCATTTATAAAAATATTTCAAAGAAAAATAATATGTATTTTAAAAAGCTAATGAATTTGACGGGTAATATAGTTTTATATAATCATTTCACAAATGTTTATAGATCATTAAAAGGATTTTTAAAAATGGTTATAGATCATGAAAAGTGTTGGCAACATTTTATAATAAGCTCTCTTTAGTTTACATTAGTACATGCATTAACTAACATGAACTAACAATGAACAATTTATTTTTCAGATTATTTATTAATCTTTTTTATGTTAGTTAAAACAATCATTAAAATATTAATGTTAATGTTATTTCACAGTACATAAACTATCTTAAAATAAAACTGTAAATAAAAAATGTATTAGTAAATAATGTATTAAAATATTTTTAACTAAGGTTTAATTAACATATGTGTGTGTTAAATGATATAGTTAAATAATATAGTCTTTACTATAGTACAAGCTAAGTATGAACAACATATTTTTACTGCATTTGTTTGTGTTAGTAAAAAAATAAAATATGTTAATTCATGGTACAGTAACTGATGTACATTAACTATAAATTTTAATTAATAATGTAGTAATCCATTTTGAACATAATATTAACTAAGATTCATAAATGGTATATAAATGATGTACATGTTAACTTATATCATGTTAAAAACTAAATCCTTATTGAAAAGTGTTAGAAATAATTTTAGAATAATATATATATATATATATTCTTTGTGTGTGTGTGTGTGTGTGTGTGTGTGTGTGTGTGAGAGAGAGAGAAAGACAGAGAGAGAGACTCCAAACTGCTAAATCAGGTGTGCCCAATCCTGTTCCTGGTGATCGACTGTCCTGCAAAGTTCAGCTCCAACTCTAATCAGTCACACCCTACCTTTAATTTTCAAGCAATCCTGAAGACATTAATTAGTTGCTTCAGGTGTATTTGATTAGGGTTGGAGCAAAACTTTACAGGACAGTCGATCGCCATTAACAGAGTTGGACACCCCTGTGCTAGAGAGTTACTGTGTATGTGTCCGCTGGGCACAGTTTTCCTGATGCCACCGGGGTGGCGTTTGCTCTGACGGCTCGGGCCCGCCATCGCTGCTTGCAGCTATATTTAGCCGATGGTGTGAGGACCCTCTTGTATCTGCTTCGTTTATTATTATTAGGGCCCGAGCACCCATAGCACCAAGACCCTATTACAATCTCTTAATTTATTATTAGTACCATAATTATTATTATTATTATTAGGGCCCGAGCACCGATGGTGTGAGGACCCTATTGTATCTGCTTTGTTTATTATTATTAGGGCCCGAGCACCGATGGTGTGAGGACCCTATTGGAATTGCTTCGTTTATTATTAGGGCCCGAGCACTGCAGTGCGAGGACCCTCTTGGAATTGCTCCGTTTATTCTCTACTTCTTCTTCTCCGCAATGAGACGCATTTTTGAGGGCCTAAACATGCTCCAAAACTCACGAAACTTTGCACACGCATCAGAACTGGCGAAAATTTACATCTGATATAGGTTTCAGAAGTGGGTGTGATATCTAATATACCTGAGTTTCAGAAGTGGGAGTGGAAAAATGGCTCAACAGCGCCACCTATAAATGTTCAACGGTGTGCGCCTCGAGCTACGTTTCACGTACATGTACGAAAATCGGTCCACACATGTATCACACCAATACCTACAAAAAAGTCTCTGGGTACCATATCTGAAATCCCAACAGGAAGTCGGATATTTTGAATTTTCTCCGCAAAATTTTTATTGTTTTTGCCATTTTCAGGGGTTGTACTTTAACGACCTCCTCCTAGAGATTTATTCAGATCAACACCAAATTTGGTATGCCTAATCTAAAGGCCTTTGCGATGTTAAATTGTGAAGATCTTGAGTTTTCTTACAAAGTCATATCCGTGGCGACATGACGAATTTCGATGATTCGCCATGAAAAATTAAGTTGCTATAACTCATACATACAATGTCCAATCTGCCCCAAACTGCACATGTTTGATAAAACTCCTAACCTGAACAGATTGATATGCTCATATTCAGTTATAGTCATAGCGCCACCTACTGGCAACAGGAAGTGACATATTTTACGCTGTAACAAACTACCCCGAGAAATTTTATGACATATTTTTTTTTTTTTCAGTCACTCTATTCTAAAGGCCTGTGCGATGTTAAATTGTGAAGATCTTGAGTTTTCGTTAAAGGGCGTGTCCATGGCGCCGTCACAAATTTCGATGTCTCGCCATGGGAATAAAAGTTATTGTAACTCAGGCATAAAATGTCCGATCTTGCCCAAACTTCACATGTTTCATAAGAGTCCTGGCCTGAACACATCTGAAGGCCAATATTCCATTGGGTGTGGCAAAATGCCTCGATAGCGCCACCTATTAAATTTCAACGAAGTGCGCCTCGAGCTATGTTTCACGTACATGTACAAATATCGGTACACACATGTAACACACCAATACCTACAAAAAAGTCTCTTGGTATGAAATTCGAATCCCAACAGGAAGTCAATTATTTTGAAATTTCTCTGCAAAATTTGTGTCGTTTTTGCCATTTTCAGGGGTTGTACTTGAACGAACTCCTCCTAGAGATTTATTCAGATCAACACCAAACTTTGTCAGTGTAATCTAAAGGCCTTTGCGATGTAAAATTGCGAAGATCTTGAGGTTTTGTTTAAGGGCGTGTCTGTGGCGGCCTTACAAATTTCGATGTTTCGCCATGAGAAAGGAAGTTGCTATAACTCAGACATACAATGTCCAATCTGCCCCAAACTTCCCATGTTTGAGAGGACTCCTGACCTGAATATATCTACATGCCAATATTCAGATATCGCTATAGCGCCACCTGCTGGCAACAGGAAGTGACATGTTTTACGCCGTAACAAACTACTCCTAGAAATTTTATAACATTTTATAATTTTTTTGGTCAGTCTAATCTAAAGGGCTATGCGATGTTAAATTGTGAACATCTTGAGGTTTCATTAAAGGGTGTGGCCATGGCGCTGTGACAAAGTTCGATGTCTCGCCATGGGAATAGATGTTGTTGTAACTCAGGCATAAGATGTCCGATCTTCCCCAAACTTCAAATGTTCGAAAAGAGTCTTGACCTGAACACATCTGAAGGTCAATATTCCACTATAATCATAGTGCCACCTGCTGGCAACAGGAAATGGCTTGTTTTACACTAACTTAAACATGCTATGTCCAATCTGTACCAAACTTCAAATGTTTGGAAAGAGTCATGGCCTGAAGATATCTAAAGGCCAATATTCAGTTATAATCATAGCGCCACCTGTTGGCAATAGGACACCTCATGCTTTATACTAACTCAAACATTCGATGTTCAATCTTCACTAAATTTCATACGCTTGATAAAAGTGCTGGACTGAAGAAATGTACATGCCAAAATCCAGTTATAGTCATAGCGCCACCAGCTGGCAGCAGGAAGACTGGCACATATAAATGACTTTGACATATTTCACTTATATTTCCCACATTAAACGCATATATCTCGCCGTTCGCTGTTTTACAAAAGCCACCCGCTGGCGGTGAGCCTGGGTGCGAGGGCCTTTCATCGCTGTTTGCAGCTTTAATTATTATTATTATTATTATTATTATTATTATTATTATTATTATTATTATTCTCCAAAATGAATCGCAATTTTGAGGGCCTAAACATGATCGAAAAGTCACGAAACTTTGCACACACTTCAGAAGTGTTGAAAATTTACATCTGATATAGGTTACAGAAGTGGTTGTGGCAAAATGGCTGGATAGCGCCACCTATACACTTTCAACGTAGTGCGCCTCGAGCTGTGTTTCACGTACATGTACGAAAATTGGAACACACATGTAACACATCAATACCGACAAAAAAGTCTCCTAGTACAAAATCCGAAAACCAACAGGAAGTCAGTTATTTTTTTAATTTTCTCTACAAAATTAGTATAGTTTTTGCCATTTTCAGGCGTTGTACTTTAACGAACTCCTCCTAGAGATTTATTCAGATCAACAACAAACTTGGTATGGCTAATCTAAAGGCCTTTGCGATGTTAAATTGCGAAGATCTTGAGTTTTCGTTGAAGGGCGTGTCCGTGGCGGCCTGACGAATTTCGATGATTCGCCATGAAAAAGGAAGTTGCTATAACTCAGACATACAATGTCCAATCTGCCCCAAACTTCACATGTTGGATAAGACTCCGGACCTGAACAGATCTTCATGCCCATATTCAGTCATTGTAATAGCGCCACCTATTGGTAACAGGAAATTACATATTTTACGCTGTGACGAACTACTCCAAGAAATTGAATGACAACAAATAGTTTTTTTCAGTCAGTCTAATCTAAAGGCCTGTGGGATGTTAAATTGTGAAGATCTTGAGTTTTCGTTAAAGGGTGTGTCCGTGGCGGCCTGACAAATTTCGATTATTCGCCATGAAAAAGTAAGTTGCTATAACTCAGACATTCAGCGTCCAATCTGCCCCAAACTTCACATGTTGGATAAGACTCCGGACCTGAACAGATCTACATGACCATATTCAGTCATTGTCATAGCGCCACCTGCTGGCAACAGGAAGTGTCATGTTTTACGTTGTAACGAACTACTCCTAGAAATTTAATGACATCAACATTTTATTTCGGTCAATCTAATCTAAAGGGCTTTGAGATGGTAAATTGTGAAGATCTTGAGTTTTCGTTAAAGGGCGTGTCCATGGCGCCATTAAAAGTTTGATGTCTCGCCATGGGAATAAAAGTTGTTGTAACTCAGTCATAAAATCTCTGATCTTCCTTAAACTTCATTTGTTTGATAAGAGTCCTGGCCTGAACACAGCCGAAGGCCAATATTCCATTGGTTGTGGGAAAATTGCTCGACAGCGCCACCTATACACTTTCAAAGGAGTGCGTTTCGAGCTACGTTTCACGTACATGTACAAAAGTCGGTACACACATGTAACACACCAATATCTACAAAAAAGTCTCTTAGTATGAAATCCCAATCCCAACAGGAAATGAGTTATTTTGAATTTTCTCTGCAAAATTTGTGTCATTTTTCACATTTTCAGGGTTTGTACTTTAACGAACTCCTTCTAGAGATTTATTCAGATCAATACCAAAGTTGGTCCGTGTAATGTTAATGCCTTTGCGATGTTAAATTGCGAAGATCTTGAGTTTTTGTTAAAGGGCGTGTCCATGGTGACCTGACAAATTTCGATGTTGCGCCATGAAAAAGGAAGTTGCTATAACTCAGACATACAATGTCCAATCTGCCCCAAACTTAATATGTTTGATAAGACTTCTACTCTGAACAGATCTACATGCCCATATTCAGTTATAGTCATAGCGCCACCTGCTGACAACAGGAAGTGTCATGTTTTACGCTGTAACAAACTACTCCAAGAAATTTAATTACATCAGCATTTTATTTTGGTCAGTCTAATCTAAAGGCCTTTGCAATGTTAAATTGTGGAGATTTTGAGTTTTTGTTAAAGGGCGTGTCCATAGCGTGGTGACAAAATTTTATGTCTCGCCATAGGAAGAGAAGTTGTTATAACTCAGGCATAAAATGTTCGATCTTCCCCAAACTTCACATGTTCGATAAGAGTCCTGGCCTGAACACATCTGAAGGCCAATATTCCATCATATTGATAGCGCCACCTGCTGGCAACAGGAAGATTGGCACATATAAATGACTTTGATATATTCCACTTATATTTAAAACTTTAATTAAATGCATATTTCTCGCCGTTTGCCTTTTTTACTAAAGCCGTTCGCTGGCGGTGAGTCCAGGTGCGAGGGCCCGTTCATTGCTGCTTGCAGCTTTAATTCTTCTTCTTCTTCTTCTTCTTCTTCTTCTCCAAAATGAATCGCATTTTTGAGGGCCTAAACATGCTCGAAAAGTCCTGAAACTTTGTACACGCGTCAGACCTGGTGAAAATTTACGTCTGATATAGGTTTCAGAAGAGGGTGTGGCAAAATGGCTCGACAGCGCCACCTATCGTAAAAAAATCAACAGCCCTCGAGCTGTGTTTCACGTACATGCACAAAAATTGGCACACATATGTAAAGCATCAGTACCTACAAAAAAGACTCTTGGAGCAATATCCGAAACCCAACAGTTGGTTCATGCATGTACATGAAACGTAGCTTGAGGCGCACTCCGTTGAAATTTAATAGGTGGCGCTATCGAGCCATTTTGCCACACCCACTTCTGAAACCTATATCAGATGTAAATTCTCACCAGTTCTGATGCGTGTGCAAAGTTTCATGAGTTTTGGAGCATGTTTAGGCCCTCAAAAATGCGACTCATTGCGGAGAAGAAGAAGATGAAGAAGAAGAAGAATAAACGGAGCAATTACAAGAGGGTCCTCGCACTGCAGTGCTCGGGCCCTAATTAAAGCTGCAAGCAGCGATGAACGGGCCCTCGCACCCGGGCTCACCGCCAGCGGGTGGCTTTTGTAAAACAGCAAACGGTGAGATATATGCGTTTAAACTGGTAAATATAAGAAAAATATGTCAAAGTCATTTATATGTGCCAATCTTCCTGCTGCCAGCTGGTGGCACTATGACTATAACTGGATTTTGCCATGTACATATCTTCAGTCCAGCACTTTTATCAAGCATATGAAATTTATTGCAGATTGAACATCGAATGTTTGAGTTAGAATAAAGCATGAGGTGTCCTATTGCCAACAGGTGGCACTATGATAATAACTGAATATTGGCCTTTAGACATCTTCAGACCATGACTCTTTCCAAATATTTTAAGTTTGGTACAGATCGGACATTGCATGTTTAAGTTAGTGTAAAACAAGACATTTCCTGTTGCCAGCAGGTGACGCTATGATTAAAGTGGAATATTGACCTTCAGATGTGTTCATGCCAAGACTCTGTTAGAACATGTGAAGTTTGGGGAAGATCGGACATACAACACAAAAGCCAAAACAACTTCAAATCCCATGGCGAGACATCGAACTTTGTCACGGCACCATGGCCACACCCTTTAATGAAAACTCAAGATGTTCACAATTTAACATTTGCAAAGGCAACCAGATTAGACTGACCAAAAAAAATTATAAAGTGTCATAAAATTTCTAGGAGTAGTTCGTTACAGTGTAAAACATGTCACTTCCTGTTGCCAGCAGGTGACGCTATGGCTATAACTGAATATGGGCATGTAGATATGTTCAGGTCAGGAGTCTTATCAAACATGTGAAGTTTGGGGCAGATTGGACATTGTATGTCTGAGTTATAACAACTTCCTTTTTCATGGCGAAACATCGAAACAGAGAAAATTCAAAATAACCGACTTCCTGTTGGGATTCGAATTTTGTACCAAGAGACTTTTTTGTAGGTATTGGTGTGTTACATGTGTGTACCGATTTTTGTACATGTACTTAAAATGTAGCTCGAGGCGCACTCCGTTGAAAGTGTATAGGTGGCGCTGTTGAGCCATTTAACTACACCCAATGGAATATTGGCCTTCGGCTGTGTTCAGGCCAGGACTCTCATCAAACATGTGAAGTTTAAGGAAGATCAGAGATTTTATGACTGAGTTACAACAACTTTTATTCCCATGGCGAGACATCAAAACTTTTAACGGCGCCATGGACACGCCCTTTAACGAAAACTCAAGATCTTCACAATTTAACATCGCACAGGCCTTTAGATTAGATTGACCGAAATAATATGTTGATGTCATTAAATTTCTAGGAGTAGTTTGTTACAGCGTAAAACATGACACTTCCTGTTGCCAGCAGATGGTGCTATGAGTATGACTGAATATGGGCATGTAGATCTGTTTAGGTCAGGAGTCTTATCAAACATGTGAAGTTTTGGGCAGATTGGACATTGAATGTCTGAGTTATAGCAACTTCATTTTTCATGGCGAATCATCGAAATTTGTCAGGCCGCCATGGACACGCCCTTTAACGAAAACTCAAGATCTTCACAATTTACCATCGCAAAGGCCTTTAGATTAGGCATACCAAGTTTGGTGTTGATCTGAATAAATCTCTAGGAGGAGTTCGTTAAAGTACAACGCATGGAAATGGCAAAAAATACAGAAAATTTGCTCATAAAATTTAAAATAACCGACTTCCTGTTGGGTTTCGGATTTTGCTCCAAGAGTCTTTTTTGTAGGTATTGGGGAGTTACATTTGTGTACCGATTTTCATACACGTACGTGAAACGTAGCTCGAGGCGCACACCGTTGAACGTGTATAGGTGGCGCTGTCGAGCCATTTTGCCACACCCACTTCTGAAACCCATATCAGACGTAAATTTTCGCCAGTTCTGAGGTGTGTGCAAAGTTTCATGACTTTTCGAGTATGTTTAGGCCCTCAAAAATGCGATTCATTTTGGAGAAGAAGAATAATAATAATTAAAGCTGCAAGCAGCGATGAAAGGACCCTCGCACCCGGGCTCACCACCAACCAGTGGCCATAGGAGAACAGCGAACGTTGGGCCATATGCTTATAAAAAGGTAAATATTTGTGGCACATTTCCTGCTGCCTACTGGTGGCGCTATGATTATAACTGAATATCGGCATGTAAATGTCTTCAGGCCAGGACTCTTACCAAACATGCAAAGTTTCAGGCAGATCAGACATTGCATGTTTAAGTTAGTATAAAATAAGTAATTTCCTGTTGCCAGCAGGTGGCGCTAAGACTATAAACAAATATTGGCCTAAAGTTGAGTTCAGGCCAGGACCCATATCAAACACAAGAACTTTGGTCAGACCAGATATTGCATGTTTAAGTTTAAAACAAGTAATTTCCTGTCACCAGCAGGTGGCGGTATGATTATAACTGAAATGTTGGCCTTTAAATCTGTTGAGACTAGGAATCTTATCAAACATGTGAAGTTTAGGGCAGATCAGACATTTCATGTTTAAGTTAGTTTAAAATAAGTAATTTCCTGTTGCCAGCAGGTGGCGCTATAATTATAATTGAATATTGGCCTTTAAATGTGTTGAGGCCAGGACTCTTATAAAACGTGTGAAAATTTGGGGCAGATTGGGCATTGTATGCAAGAATTACAACAAACTTCCTGTTTCATAGTATTAATCGCATCCTTTAGCACATAATAAGTGTTGCTAGCATGTTTGAGAAATATTTCTAGCATGATTAGCACACAATGGCATATTTTACGGTGTTGCTAATAGTGCATAAAAGTAAAAACATGTCACTTCCTGTTGTCAGTAGGTGGCACTATAACTATAACCAAAATATGAGCATGTAGATATCTTCAGACCAGGACTCTAATCAAACTTGTGAAGCTTGAGGCAGATAGGACATTGTATGCACGAGTTACAGTAATGTTCTACTTCACTGCATTCTTTAACACTGAGCTAAGTGTTGCTATCATGTTTAAGGATGCTTCTAGAATTTTGCCAGCCTATTTAACACGTTGATGCTTTTTATTATTTTGCAAGGAGTCCATAACAGTGTTAAAGGCCTTTAGATTGTTGCCATCAGTTGGAGCTGTTGATCTATAATCAAATACAGGCATTTTGATGTGTTCAAGTACAGGACTCTTGTGAAACGTGTGAAAAACGGGCAGATCGGATACTGCTAGAGAAAAGTTCAGCAACTTCCTTTTTTCACTGCATTAGTAGCATGCTTTAGCACTTGGCTAAGTGCCACTAGAATGTTTTAGTATGTTTTTTGTGTTACATGTTGCCAGTGTATTTAGCACTTCCTGACACTTTTTAATATGTTGCCAGGAGTCCATAACAGTGTTAAAACATGACACTTCCTGTTGCCAGTAGGTGGCGCTATGACTATACCCCGAATAAGGGCATTTGATGTGTTTCCGAACAGGACTCTAATCAAACTTGTGAAGTTTGGGCAGATTCGGACAATGTATGATTGAGATACAGTAATGTTCTATTTCACCCATGCATTAACTAGCATGCTTTAACACTGAGGTAATTGTTGCTAGCATGTTTTAGCATGCTTCTAGAATTTTGCCAGCCTATTTAACACATGTTGATGCTTTTTATTATTTTGCAAGGTGTCCATAACAGTGTTTAACAAGACACTTCCTGTTGCCAATAGGTGGCGCCATGACTATAACTGAATATGGGCATGTAGATCTGTTCAGGGTAGAAGTCTTATCAAACATGTGAAGTTTGGGGCAGATTGGACATTGTATGTCTGAGTTATACCAACTTCCTTTTTCATGGCGAAACATCGAAATTCGTCAGCCCGCCACGGACACGCCCTTTCAACAAAAACTCAGATCTTCGCAAATTTAACATCGCAAAGGCCTTACCATTAGGCATACCAAATTTGGTGTTGATCTGAATAAATCTCTAGGAGGAGTTCGTTAAAATACAAGGCATGCAAATGACAAAAATGATGCACAATTTGCTCATAAAATTAAAAATAACCGACTTCCTGTTGGGTTTTTCGGATATTGCTCCAAGAGTCTTTTTTTTGTAGGTATTGGGGCTTTTACATGTGTGTGCCAATTTTCGTGCATGTACGTGAAACACACAGCGCTCGAGGCGCTGTTGATTCGTTTAGGATAGGTGGCGCTGTTGAGCCATTTTTGCCACACCCATTTCTGAAACCCATATCAGACGTAAATTTTCACCAGTCTGAGGTGTGTGCAAAGTTTCATGACTTTTCGAGCATGTTTTCTGCCCTCAAAACATGCGATTCATTTTGAAGAAGAATAAAAATAATAATAATTAAAGCTGCAAGCAGCGATGAATGGGCCCTCGCACCCGGGCTCACCACCACCGGGTGGCTTTTGTAAAACAGCGAACGGCGAGAAATATGCGTTTAATGTGGTAAATATAAGAGGAATATGTCAAAGTCATTTATATGTGCCAATCTTCCTGCTGCCAGCTGGTGGCGCTATGACTATAACTGGATTTTGTCATGTAGATTTCTTCAGTCCAGCACTTTTATCAAGCATATGAAATTTCGTGCAGATTGAACATGGAATGTTTGAGTTAGTATAAAGCATGTTGTGTCCTAATTGCCAACAGGTGGCGCTATGATTATAACTGAACACTGGCCTTTAGATATCTTCAGGCCATGACTCTTATCAAATATTTGAAGTTTGGTGCAGATTGGACATTGCATGTTTTAGTTAGTGTAAAACAAGACATTTCTTGTTGCCAGCAGGTGGCGGTATGATTATAGTGGAATATTGACCCTTCAGATGTGTTCAGGCCAAGACTCTTTTCGAACATGTGAAGTTTGGGGAAGATCGGACGTCTTATGCCTGAGTTACAACAACTTCTATTCCCATGGCGAGACATCGAAATTTGTCACAGCGCCATGGACACAGCCTTTAATGAAAACTCAAGATGTTCACAATTTAACAACGCAAAGGCCTTTAGATTAGACTGACCAAAAAAAATTATAAAGTGTCATAAAATTTCTAGGAGTAGTTTGTTATGGCGTAAAACATGTCACTTCCTGTTGCCAGCAGGTGGCGCTATAGCGATATTCAAATATTGGCATGTAGATATATTCAGGTCAGGAGTCTTATCAAACATGTGAAGTTTGGGGCAGATTGGACATTTTATGTCTGAGTTATAGCAACTTCCTTTCTCATGGCGAAACATCAAAATTTGTAAGGCCGCCACAGACACGCCCTTAAACGAAACCTCAAGATCTTCGCAATTTAACATTGCAAAGGCCTTTAGATTACACTGACAAAGTTTGGTGTTGATCTGAATAAATCTCTAGGAGGAGTTCGTTAAAGTACAACCACTGAAAATGGCAAAAACAACACAAATTTTGCAGAGAAAATTCAAAATAACTGACTTCCTGTTTGGATTCGAATTTCATACCAAGAGACTTTTTTGTAGGTATTGGTGTGTTATATGTGTGTACCAATTTTTCTACATGTACTTGAAACATAGCTCGAGGCGCACTCCGTTGAAAATGTATAGGTGGCGCTATCGAGGCATTTTGCCACACCCGATGGAATATTGGCCTTCAGATGTGTTCAGGCCAGGACTCTTATCAAACATGTGAAGTTTGGGCAAGATCGGACATTTTATGCCTGAGTTACAACAACTTTTATTCCCAAGGCGAGACATCGAACTTTGTGACGGCGCCATAGACACGCCCTTTAACGAAAACTCAAGATCTTCACAATTTAACATCGCACAGGCGTTTAGAATAGAGTGACTGAGAAATTTTATGACATCAATTTTTTTTTTTCAGAGTAGTTTGTTACAGCGTAAAATATGTCACTTCCTGTTGCCAGTAGGTGGCGCTATGACTATAACTGAATGTGGGCATGTCAATCTGTTCAGGTCAGGAGTCTTATCAAACATGTGAAGTTTGAGGCACATTGGACATTGTATGTCTGAGTTATAGCAACTTCATTTTTCATGGCGAAACATCGAAATTCGTCAGGACGCCACGGACATGCCCTTCAACGAAAACTCAAGATCTTCGCAATTTAACATCGCAAAGGCCTTTAGATTAGGCATACCAAATTTGGTGTCGATCTGAATATATCTCTAGGAGGAGTTCGTTAAAATACAAGGCATGCAAATGACAAAAATGATGCAAAATTTGCTCATAAAATTAAAAATAATCAACTTCCTGTTGGGTTTCGGATATTGCTCCAAGAGTCTTTTTTTGTAGGTACTGATGCTTTACATACGTGTGCCAATTTTCGTGCATGTACGTGAAACACAGCTGGAGGGCTGTTGATTTTTTTACGATAGGTGGCGCTGTCGAGCCATTTTGCCACAACCTCTTCTGAAACCTATATCAGACGTAAATTTTCACCAGGTCTGACGCGTGTGCAAAGTTTCAGGACTTTTCGAGCATGTTTAGGCCCTCAAAAACGCGATTCATTTTGGAGAAGAAGAAGAAGAAGAAGAATAATAATAATAATAATAAACAAAGCAGATACAAGAGGGTACCCACACCATCGCCCCAATAACAATAATAAAAAAAGCAACAAAACAGATACAATAGGGTCCTCACACCATCGGTGCTCGGGCCCTAATAAACAAAGCAGATACAAGAGGGTCCTCACACCATCGGTGCTCGGGCCCTAATAAACAAAGCAGATACAATAGGGTCCTCACACCATCGGTGCTCGGGCCCTAATAAGTCAACCTTCATATAAAGGTCTTCAAATCTCTGCATCATAATTGAATTTCAGCTTAAATAAATCTTTCGCCCAAAAATGAAAATTTGCTGAAAATGTACTTGCACTCAGCCCAATTTTTGTTTTTCATTGGAACACATTTGGAGAAATTCAGCATGAAATCACTTGCTCACTAATGGATCTTCTGCAGTGAATGGGTGCCGTCAGAATAAGAGTCTAAACAGCTGAGAAAAACATCACATTAATCCAGCAAAAACATTAGTGTTTGTAATAAACAGATTCATCATTACGATGTTTTAACTTTAAACTGTTTCTTCTGGCTAAAATAGGGAGACCTCTATCTCTAATGTCTAATGTCTAGAGATAGAGGTAATGTCTAAATTCTCCAGTGAAAATGTCATCTTGTCTGAATTAGAGGAAAAATATGCACTGATCAAGCACTGTTTATAAACAGAAACAGTTCTGAACAAATATGTTGGTGGATTTTGACATGAGAAGACGACGGGGGATGGTCTTTTTCCTACTGGAACGGGTTTAAAGTTACTTAATGATACATTTGTTTCTTATAAGCATGCAGCTTTTCACTTCACAAGAAACTTAATTTATGAACCGGAGTCATGTGGATTACTTGTGGGATATTGTGATGCTTTTATCAGCTGTTTAGACTTTCATCCTGACAGCACCCATTCACTGCAGAGGATCCATTAGTGAGCAAGTGATTTCTCCAAATCTTTCCTGATGAAGAAACAAACCCCACTACATCTTGGATAGCCAGAGGGAGAGTACATTTTCAGCAAATGTATTTTTTTGGGGTGAACTATTATTATAACAAGCAAGTCTTGCTGCTTGTGTTGAGCAACACTCTTAAGCTTTCTGAATCTAATAAACATGGATAACATGTATGCATCAATGCAAGTCTGTACTATGTGGGATATGCAATGGATAGATTAATACATGCGCTAAATTTAGACTGTGATAGCACATCTTTATGTTTCACATTGGTGTGCTTGTGTGCAACCTAACACATACTTTAAGAATGCAAGTATACATTTGACTAGACATCCCTGTCTGATTGTGATTGGTATCTGATGCTGAGAAATATGATTTATTATTTACTACATTTATTTGCTTGAAATGAATGCAATAGAATGATATTAATTCAATTTTTTAGATTATGGAGATGTTTAAAGACATTTTTGTAAAATTGTGCACAACTCTCCTGTATAATAAGGGCTGGTCTCATATATATATAACCAGAACTGGCAAATTGCCCTTTGCGTTGGAGTTATTTTCCTTTAAATTAGTAGCATGTGTAGCAGATTTGCATATAATGATTTTTGGAGGCTGTAGGTGAAAAGGTGGAGTGTGCAATTTGTTCAGTGTTAAAATATTTTATCTTATTCCAGTTTAATGTAGTTTTACAGCTAGTCTCGGAATTACCAAGTAAAAGAGTATTTGCGTTTTTATATTCACAACATCCCTACAGCAGTCACAAGAGCTGTTTTGTATGTTTGAAATGATGTCACTGTGTCATTATAATAATTACACTAATAGTTCAGGGGAAAAAACATGTAATTATAAAACAGACCATCAGTCTGAGAGGCATGTGTTCTTTTTTTTTGGACGTATTGCATTGAAGCACATTATAATGACAGTCTTGTTTCTTACAAATCCATTCATTTGTAAGGGATTCAGCTGATTTCATATTAAGCACAGCAATGGTGCTCATTTTCTCTTCTATTTTTTTTTTTGGTAGAAGAAGGCATGAAGACAACATCATAGTCAAGAAGTCATGGCTGATAAAAGAAAACTTCAAGGTATGATAACAGGAGCATTTTTTTCTGGGCCATATCTGTTTAATGCATGATCTCTCAATGCAGCTTAGTTTGAGGAGAATGCTACATGAGTAGCTTAAATTATTTAGCGTTATTTGCTGTATCAAAGCACATGTGCGTGTGTGTCTCTGAGAATATGGCCCGGTCTCACCTCATCCCATCATGTACCTAAGGTTCGCTTCTCTCTCCTCAGGTGAAATAGACAGATGTTTGAAAAAAGTTGCAGAAGGGGTAGAGCAGTTTGAGGACATTTGGAAAAAGGTAAGGAACACACTTACTTACTCAGCAGTTACATTAAACCACAACACAACACAAATGTCGAGTCCCTCTCCCATGATGAGCAAATGTAGTCAATGAAGACAATATAAGACATTTTTGAATGTGAACTTCTTTTAAGAAAATCTGCCTGATTTATTGTACGTCTTTCTCATTTATATTTGATCTGCTACTTAATGGATGTGATTGTATGTATCTGTATCTTTTTCTTGTGGTAAATGTGGGCAGTAGTTCACAGTTCTGTGTGTGTTCAGAGACACATAGACCTGGACATCTGGTGTGATTTTAAATAAAAAAAAAATAAGAAAAAACTTGATGTCTTTTCACCATACATTGTAGTGTACTTAAGGGTAAAATCCACAGTCCTCAACACTGTAATTGAGTAGACACAGGAAAATGCAGTATGTGAACAATAGATCTTCTCCATGGATCAATGTTGAAAACAGTTGTGCTGCTTAATATTTTTGAGTGAGCAGAAAGTTCAAAAGAACAGCATTTATTTTAAATAAAAATAACAATATAAAAGCCTTTCCTTTTACGCATTAATTTAATGCATCCATGCTGAGTATAATTATCATTTTCTTTTTTTTTTCTTTTTGAAACTTACTGACCTCAGACTTGATCAGTAGTTCTGAATGGTGGTGTATTTAAAAACAAATTTGACTAATAATATTTATATATGCCATATATTTGAACATGTTGCCCATGAATTATGTGAATTTTTTTTTCCAGCTCTATAATGCAGCCAACGCCAACCAAAAAGAGAAATATGAATCTGACCTCAAGAAAGAGATTAAAAAATTACAGGTGAGAATTTTCTGTTGATCACACAAACTGAATGCACTGTAAGCTGTAGGTGAACCAACTTTCTCTTTTATTTATAAGTCATCGGCCTTTTCACTGTTCAAGGTGTGTTTTTCTTTATGGGTAACTATGAGGACAAGCGCTACCCACGCTGAGGGCCATGTATGCACGGCGTGTCCACTGTGCTTGGCAGCACAGGATGAGTTGGGCACGCTTGATTTCAGGCGTCCAGCTCAATTTTCTTTCATTCTTTGTTTCTACATGCTCTTTCTGTTTCTGTCTGCATTGGTTCTGCAGCGTCTTCGTGACCAGATTAAGACATGGGTCGCCTCCAGTGAGATCAAAGACAAAAGACAGCTAGTAGAGAATCGCAAACTCATTGAGACGGTGAGTAGATGTCTGTTTTAATTGAACAAAAATACCTGATACTAATAAATAACGCTGGATTTAATATGCTTTAAATATCTTAAATCATTTTATATGCTTATGTCACTGTAAGATTAAGATAATGTAATCCAGATATAAACAGTAAATCTAATGCAATTGTTTTCCCCTACAGCAAATGGAGCGATTTAAGATTGTGGAACGGGAGACCAAAACAAAAGCGTACTCTAAAGAAGGACTCGGCCTCGCTCAGAAAGTCGATCCTGCACAGAAAGAGAAAGAAGAGGTCGGCCAGTGGCTAGCGGTAAGAATACAAGCATGAAGCACTCTTTTTAAAGTCAATGTGAATAGTTCCAAATACATATGACTTCCGAAATGGAGAAAAGTATATGTGGACTAATGCGCACTGATAAATCATTCACAATAAGACAAGAAATATCCATTAATAAAGGAAAGTAGGATTCATTTTGGTTTGATTTGACCGAAATTCCTGTCCTTCTAGGAAGGAGTTGTGTCTTGATTCAATGTGATACAACATTAGGCTCATTTTAGGTGCCAAATGCCTTGTTTTTAATGTAGATGATAGTAGGCGGCTGCTGTCAGGGGAGGAGTGAAAAAAGAGCAGCTGAACTCCCACTTCTTATAGTGGTCCAGGAATCCAAGCAAAAGGAAATATCATGATCGCATTCTTTGTTGCCAGTGAAGTGGATGCATTTGACATTGCTTTTAGATGAAGATTGATACCATGAACAAGTAATCCAATGTATCTGTTATTTAATTATGCTACAATCTGCATCTTTTCTGTTCATTTCTAGTTTAATAAGACATAATTATACCAATATGTTAAAAGTAAGTTCTGAACTATAACACTAGATTTTGGTGAAACTAGTTTGAACTCGAATCTGTTGCGAAAACTGCGTGGTGAAATCAGCCCCAAATTGCATGGATTTCTGTTGAAATTACTCTATTTTGCCCCTGAGAATTTGTCAGCCAGTGGTAAATGTGGGAGCTCCAAGTCGTTTTCCATTATTCTGTTAGTTCGCACAGTCCTTTTTGGTGAAAAGACATGCTTATCTTAACTGTTGCACTCTTTGCACAATTTTCTGATGTCATCTACTTCTGCTTTGTGCCTTGGTTCTCCTAGAACACGATAGACACGTTAAACATGCAAGTGGACCAGTTTGAGAGCGAGGTTGAATCGCTGTCTGTGCAGACCAAGAAGAAGAAAGGAGACAAAGAGGTCAGTTACATTTACTCCACCATTCTTTGTTCTCATCCTTTTTATCTTTCACAATGCAACTGTTTGATGTGGGATAGTCTAGCCTAATATTTAAAGATCTGGGTTGGTAACTAAGTGGTTGGTTCAAACCCAACATCATTTGGTGATTCATGAATGAGTTCTTTTGTCCCCTTAAACAAGGCACTTACGGGGTGATCTGCCTCTTATAAAAGTATAAGATAAGTGACAAATTAATTAGTGATAACTGATGCTAAGCACACATTTTTTATCCTATTTGAATTCTTAAAAAGAAAGTAATAATAGGAATTGCAAAAAAAAATAAAAAATCTGATGGTGTCAGTTGTTAATACTGAGGTACTGAATGATTTTCATATTCATCTACCATAGTATTTACCATGTACTGTGGTGTTTTCCACAGAAAATTATGGGATTACCATAAAAAAGAATTTTTTTAATGTTGTTATCGTGTTCATTAGTAAGATATGCTGTGCCCTTAGAAGCAGGATCGGATTGAGGAACTGAAACGAATGATCGAGAGGCACCGGTATCACATCCTCATGCTGGAAAGTATTCTTAGAATGCTGGATAATGACTCGATACAGGTGGATGCCATCCGCAAGATTAAAGATGATGTCGAGTACTACCTTGATTCCTCTCAGGATCCTGACTTTGAGGAGAATGAGTTTATCTATGATGACATTGATTTAGAGGACTTGCGTAAGTACTTGGTGCACATATCAGAAATCTGTTGTGTTTTGGTCTTAATTGTAACACTTTTTGCCCCGGGGTTTTTTTTTGTTTTTTTTTTGTAGCCCAGCCAATAGTTCCCACATCACCAGGTCACACAGAGGATGACATCTTCCAGCACTCCAGTTCCACACCGACCTCCACAACGTCGTCATCTCCCATACCTCCCTCTCCAGCTACTTGCACTACGGTGAGCATCTCCTCCTCAGCGACAGAACTAAAGTTTAATCAGCATTATCAGAGCTTGCGATATCATATCGGTTATCTGTTAAATAATTTAATTTAATTTGTAAAATGTCATTTTTAGCAAATATAAAAATGAATATCATATTCTCATATTGGACATTGTAATGTTGTGATGCCTAAAATAACTCGTAGCATTTAAAATTTTGATTAAAAAATAAAATGTATTAATTTAAATTCAATATCTTTATTATTAGTTATTGGTTGGTTAATCTTTAAAAACGAATAATTACCAAGACTCTTAACTTTTTTTTTACTTATTTTTATTTTTAAAGGTTAAATTGACATAAAAATAATCTTAAAATAATTAAATATATAATTAATTTTTGAACTAATTTGTTAATTGTTAATTTGTTAATTGTATTTATTGTGTGTTTATTTATTTTTAGCATATTATTTGCCATAATATGAATATATATTGACTTGTCACTTTTTTTTGTTTGTTTGTTTTATTATCAGAGCAATAACTGACTCTTCAAACCTCCTTACCAGCAGGCCAATTTGTCCAATAGAAGTTTATTCAAAATTATCATGAAAATGTATCTTGAATCTCACCATATTTCCTGAAAATAAGGCACATTAGATAAATAGGACCCTGATTTGTTCATGGACTGTGACATTTAAAAAAACTAAAAAAAAAAAACTAAAAATATGCTAAAAAAAAATTCAAAACAGTTTTTAGATTTTCAGTGTGAATGCTGTAGATGTGGATGGTTATGATTATGGTTTATAAAAACGCAATTCAGTAATTAGTTTTGGTTTTTCTTTTGTTTTATGTCATGTTCTCTTCATTTCTGCTCATGAGAATTCGGAAGATGATAAGAAAAGAGGTCGTTCAACAGACAGTGAAATCAGCCAGGTGAGAAAAGAAACCCATGTCACTTATATTATAGTCCTTTTGAACTGACACCGAGCTCAAAAAATCCTGTCGTTTTGTCGCAGTCTCCTATCAAGAATGGAAATCCATCTTTATCTCTGTCCTCCTCTTCCTCATCGTCATCGTCATCATCTTCATCATCATCATCATCCTCGGGAGCCTCTTCAAACTCTTTGATCTCCATGGCGGCTTTCGCCAGCAGCATAAGCTCGGCATCAGGGAGCAGCAGCGTCTTAGGCAACATGGGCGGCCCCCTCCAGAACTCTGGCAGCTATAGTTCAGCAACCCAGCAACAAACACAGCAATCACAACAACAGCACCAGCCCAAAAACTCAGTCTCCTCTCTCTCCAACGCCAACTCGGCCTCCTCCAGCAACAGTACCTTACTCCCAACATCCACCTCCACATCACCGCCCAACACCAGCACACCGGGCCCACTGACACCCAGCTCGCAGAGCCAACCTCCATTGGGAACGGGCCTTTCCTCCAGTCTGGGCCTTGGGAAGGGGACGTCTGTGACTAGTGGCACAAACCAGATGCCCAGTCTGGTTCTTTCAGGGATGCCGGCATCCTTGAACAGCATGACTGGGTTTTTGAGTGGATCCACCCCTGCGCCTTATGCACAAGCGGCCGCTGCAGGTTGTGTGGGCAGCGGGCTGTCAGCGTCGATTGGAACGAATATTAGCAGTACTAACTCCAGTGGAGTCGTAACCTCAGTGGGGACTAACGGAAGTCTAGGCTCCACAGGCCTCTTGGGCTCAGGGCCTGGTGTTCTGGGTCTTGGGTTTACACAGTCCGCTGTGGAGCCATTACCTTTGGTGGCTCCCAGCTCTGTGGGAGGCGCACTGACCTCAGGGAGCAACGTGGGAGTTATCGGAAGCAATGGAGGAAACTCTGGGACAGGAAACGCAGCAGGAAATGCTGTGCTACCACGGCCACCTAGTGGGCTGAAACAAAACTGCGGAACGAGTGAGTGCAAAAAAGCTGTCTAATCAGGAAAAAATTTAATAAACAGGTTTTCTGCAGGTCTTAAAATATAAATTTGAGATTTAAAAAAAAGGTCTTAAATGTGAGCAGACAGTCTAAAATTTATAAAGGCATAGCATTGAATGTTGCATGCATTGCAAATAATTAAAAAAAAAAACCCTCTGCGTGATGCTAATCTGCGGTGATTGGTCCGATTGGTCTCATTTTCGTTTCATCATGCCTGTAATGTTTGATAAAGCAGCGTTTGTGAGCACAGTGCTGTTTTGTGTACAGCGTTACCAGGGAAAACACTATTTTTACTGCTCCAAAAGTGGTATCTAGTGGCAAAGAATGAGTTTGCATTTTCATTCAGACCAACTTGAAAAGACCAACAAGTCGGTGACAATATGCTAATGTTTCATGTCATCATCAACATGAAACAGATTGGGATTGGTTTTAAAAATGACTCGTTTCAATGATTCAGAGTCGACTCCTTTTGAGAGACAATAACTTTATACACAATGCACTTTCAGATTTAAAACATTGCAGGATGTTTTCATTCACTTAGAGCTGTGTTACACACTCCATGAAAGCTAATTTTCAAAAAAATCCATAATAGGGCCACTTAAAAAAATAATGGAAATCTGTTAAAAGTGTTTCTAATACAACTCAATATGTTCTATAAATGTAAGTGTCTATAGAGGACATTAATAAACATAATTTATTCCTTAAATTTTCTTTGCTTGAAAAGGCTTTTTAAAAATTCTTAAATTTCTTATAAAACCTGTAGAAACCCTGAATAAATTTGTTTTAAAACATTATAAGACACTGAAAGTTTATTTGTTCACATTTTTACTTCAATATTCCCGCATCTTCCAGGTTATAGTGCTGTGGTAGCAGACAGCATGTCAGACTCCGCCCTCAACAGTGCCAGCCAATCACAGAATAGCCAATCCTCATCCTTAAATTCCTCAACGAATCAGCCGTGAGTACTGCTATGCCCTGGCACCCATCTACAACAACCTAACACTGAAAAGTTTTGGTGAGGTTTAAAAGACAATTAATAATACTGCACTGCCACTGCTGGATGAGAACCACATTTGAACTGAATTGAGCTGGATAATGATGCTTTTTTCTTCTGTACAGCCATTTATGGCTGAAATGTTGCTTAACTGATGAATTTTGCGATATTGGCGCTGCTATTGAACTGAGGCAACATTGAACTAAATTGAGCTAAACGATGGCACTTCTGTCTTCTGTAGAGAATTTATAGAATTTATATCTAAATTAAATTTGTTTCATAATTAAACTTTGCAACATTGACACTCTTATTGAACTGAACTGAATCAACATTAAATTAAGCTGAACTATTATCTTCTTTAGAGCTGCCTTACAGCTGAATTTGAGTTTGTTTCATAATTGAATTTCACAACTTTAACACTTATTTTCCTGTTTATTAATGTGAAGCTGCTTTGAAACGATCTGTATTGTGTCTAAAGTACTTTCCCGGGAAAAACACATCTGAATTCCAAATTTGTTATTCCTCATTAAACTGATGTTGTAAATGCTCTTCTCCTGTCAAAACAGTAAGGAGAGTGGGTCCAGCCTTCTGGGGTCGATGACACTGCCGCCCAGCTCGCCCTCACCGTCATACAGTGAGAGTAAAGCAAGCGGCGGCAGCCTGCTGAACGGCCCGCACTCATACACACAGGCTGCTGACACCATCAAGGTTAGTCAAGCAGTGTTTGCATATACACAGTCAGCACATTGTGTGTTATTACATCACACTACACCTGTTTGATGAGTGGGTGCACATCTCAAGGTGAAGTCCACATTCCTGTTGCCCAATAGTGCCCAGCAAATTGGATTTCATTGTGTGATTGACCAAACTGAGATTAGACAGGAACAGGCAGAGAAATTAACTCATTAATTATTGCACACCACCTTAAAGCTACATAACGTTTAGATAAAATAAAGTTGGTGAAAAAGCATAAAGAGCCTGGGTTGTTAGTTGTATAAAGACAGATATTGTTTGGTTTTTAAAGAAACCAACACTTTTATTTAGTAAGGATGCATTATATTGATCAAAAGTGACAGCAAAGATTAAACCATTTCTAAATCTCTGTCAAATTTATTTGAGACTCTTTTGTCAGATGAAGTGAGATTCTATACATATCCCCTGCTCAGTGTGCATAGGGAGCAGTGAACACTGCATTGGGTACCTTCAATTTAAATGCATGCAACTATGTCTTGGTTTTATTAGGCATTCTTGTAAAATGCATTAAATTATCTGTAAATGGCAGTGTGTTATTCATTTTATGATTTGCCTCTGTTGTCACTATAAAGCTGCCTTGTTTCTACGCATAATCGTTTCTTGGAAGCGATTATGCATAGGAACTGTTCATCATCCCTAATTATTTGCCCATGGCACTGTTTTAAGAACATGCTAGAGCACTAGAGTCAGCTTTTAATTGACCATTGTTTCAAAGTGTGTTCTTTTTTTCTTTTTTTCCCACTCTCTCCAGCCTCCGGAGCCTCCGAGCTCTTTAAAGTCAATGGCAGAGAGGGTTGCCCAGGGCTCAGGGTTAGAAGGAGAGCTGTCTGCACTACATATCTCAAGTGGTAAGTATCAACAAGTACTCATTACTCTCAGCTTATCTTGCACTATTTTTTATGTTTTTTGGCTGCATTCTTTCTTTCATCCTCTTCTAGATATATTCCCCAGCTCCACGGCCCCTTCAGGCACTCCTGCAGCTCCTCAGTCTGCTCTGTCGGAGGTGAGCATCCCCCCATCATTGGGAGTGTGTCCACTGGGCCCCGTCCCCTTCTCCAAAGAGCAACTCTACCAGCAAGCCATGCAGGAGTCCGCCTGGACGCACATGCCTCACCCGTCCGACTCGGAGAGGATCAGGTGAGCGCACACACAAACACATTTCCTTAGCATTCACTGATTCTGACAGGTGACCAGTCACATGTCTCCAAGTCTGGGAGATTCCTGGAAACTTGCTTTACGATGTGACCATGTTTTGCATTAGTTTGTCATCATTTTTAAAAATCTGTTTTATTCTAAAGTATAGGGCATTGCAGAATGAGGAGTATTTGCATTGTTTTTGTGTACTTTTCCAAATTAAAAATATTTGGCACTTAGTGAGCCTTAGTAATCAAAATTAAATAAGTAAATCAATAATAATATTTCAATCTACCAGTTTATTTGATAATATTCTATGGAAACATTATTGCACAAACATTTCCTAATGTCTGCTCTCATAAAACAGGCACTGGTATGAATGAATGAGTGAATTAAATTTCAAACATTAATTTAAAAATAAAAAAAAAATCATATAAAATTATATAAAATTAGATTCCACCTGTCACTTCAATGGCATATTCAATAATTTAATTGTTTAAACATTTTATTAATTTTATTTATCATAGTGTTCTGATTTTTATTTGAATTAGTATTTTTTTTTCATGTATGTATTTATTTTAAATATATGTGTGTATGTATTTAGAGATAAAATAAATGTAGTTTTGTATTTATTTATGTATTAAAATCTAATAAATTAATTAAATGCATCTATTTTTTAATTACCAAATTTTGAATTATTTGGTACTTTATATTAAATCCACACAAAAATACTATCTCACCCTAAACTATTTCAGATTATCAGGGTCATTGGGCTTGTTTTGAATGTATTCTCATCAATCATTTTTTAATTGTTTACTCTCTTTTGGACACACAGGCAGTACCTGATGAGGAACCCCTGCCCAACACTGCCTTTTCACCAGCAGATGCCACCTCCTCACTCCGACACTGTGGAGTTCTACCAGAGACTGTCTACAGAGACCCTCTTCTTCATCTTTTACTACTTAGAGGTGTGTGTGCACGTCCTTACAGTTAACGCCCCCAGTGGAGCCTCAGTAATTGCAAACAGGTTGTTTTGTTCTTCAGTAAGCACATATGGCTTGCATTTGATTGATTGATAGATAGTGGTAATATCGATCTTAGAGTGTGATTTTTAGCATTACGGTCAGATTATAGCCTGTTTTCATTGGCATATTTCTGGTGAATGACAAATTGTTGCTTCACACTCCCTAGGGTACAAAAGCGCAGTATCTAGCAGCCAAGGCCTTGAAAAAACAATCATGGAGGTTCCACACTAAGTACATGATGTGGTTCCAGAGACACGAGGAGCCCAAGACCATCACTGACGAGTTTGAGCAAGTGAGTCACACTATAACAAGAGTCAGTGCTTGGAACTCTATGGCCCATCATATTTTGGCCAAGAAAATGTGCCTGGTAGGGCTGGACAATAATTAAATATCAACATGTAGCACAATATCACCGTTATTGGAAAAAATATGATTTTTAAACACATTTCTGACTTTGATATACATTACCAGTGTTTTGATTTGATTACAGCCATTACTGGGGAAACCGCTAGTTTTATTCAAGTGGCTACCTTCCGATCTCTCTCGAAACCCACACGGAAGTGACTAAAACTGCAATTCATCGACTGGCCACTAGAGGCTCCAAAAGGGAGTCAGTCCCATAGACTCCCCATGTTAAAACTTTCCAGCAGAATTTTTTTTTTACAGTCTGGTACAAAAAGTGGTTTTGGTCTTAGAGCCTTAAAGTTCTGCATAATTAAGGGCGTGGCCACTTGAGTGACAGGTGGATCGCTGCTGCTGTCACCACCGTCAAGCTAGGTGGGCGTGGTTTCAGCAATCAGCTCCCGGATCTTTGCCCATTTTCGATTATCCAGGAGTGACGCACGGTGACGCACTGCCAAGATGGCGACGGCCAACTCCGTCCACTTAGAGCTTCCCTAACACTCCTCGGAAACCTACGGGTGATGTCACGAAACTATGTCCATGTTTTTATACAGTCTATGGTTTTAACACTCTAAAAGCACCTCCTGCTGGCAGAGAATGAATTTGCATTTTCAATAAGCCCGTCTCCAGCAACATTTCCAGTTTTTGTTGTTGTTCAATTTTTTTGTTTTCTGCAGCGAATCGGAGCACTTTTCATACCCTTTTTTTCTGGCTGAAGCACATTTATTTTAATCTATAAGAATAATCAGCCTACACTAACAGTCAAAAGTTTTTGAACCGTAAGATTTTCTGCTCACCAAGGCTGCATTTATTTGATCCAAAGTACAGCAAAAACAGTAAAATTTTGAAATATTTTTACTATTTAAAATTGCTTTTTATTTGAATTGATTTTAAAATGTAATTTATTCCTGTGATCATAGCTAAATTTTCTGCATTATTACTCCAGTCTTCAGTGTCACATGATCCTTCAGAAATCAATCTAATATGCTGATTTCCTGATTATCAATATTTAAAACCATTGACTTTTTTTTTTTTTTTTTCAGGATTCTTTGATGAATAGAAAGATTCAAAGATAAGCATTTATCTGAAATGAAAGCTTTTGTAACATACACTGTTCCATTCAAAAGCTTGGAGACAGTATAATTTTTATAAATTTTTTTTTTTTTTAAAGAAATTATAGAAACTAATACTTTTATTTTGCAAGGATGCTTAAACGTGATCAGAAGTGATGATAAAGGCATTTATAATGTTACAAAAGATTTCTATTTTAGATAAATAGTGTTCATATTGATATCGGAGTTGTATCGTATCGACCGAAATTAAGAAATATATATTGTGATATAAATTTTGGCCATATCATCCAGCCCTACTGGCCACAATATATTGAGTGTGCAATTACAGTTTATTTTGTTTTTATGAAATTAATATTTTTAATCAGCAGGGATGCTGAATTAATGAATGAAAAGTGATAGTAAAGACTTTTGCATTGTTGAACTAAATTCTGGTCTTTTGAACTTTCTATTCAAAGAATTGTAAAAATAGTGCATCAAGGTTTCCACAAAAATAATGAGCAGAACAACTGTTTTCAGTCGTGATATTTCTGAAGGATCATGTGACACTGAGTATTGGAGTAATGGGTGCTGAAAAATCAGTTTTGCCATCACTCCAATAAATTATATTGTGAAATATATTAAAACAGAAAATATTGTAAATTGCAATAATATTTTTCAATATTACTATTTTTTTACTGTATTTTTGATCAAATAATTGCAGCCTTGGTGGGCATAAGAGACTTTTCAAACCAATTATAAAATCCTAAACTTTTAAACAGTAGTGTATGTGTCAGTAAAACTTTATTTCTAACCTCATTTTGCCGAATGATTGATTATTTCTGTCTTTCTACAGGGGACATATATTTACTTTGACTATGAGAAATGGGGCCAGAGAAAAAAGGAAGGATTTACATTTGAGTACAGGTACCTTGAAGACCGGGACCTCCAGTGACGGATGGTCAACTAGAACGGAGGACTACTGTCGACATTCCGGACTGAATCAACACACATGTACACTCTCTTTCATTCATCAGGGAGGAGACCCAGATGCATGTGCAAGACTGTTTTATGTCTCGCTGGTGCATAATGCATCTGGAGCCCCTCCCACTCCCCGCCCACCAGCCGCTCCCTTTGAGACTCCGCCCTCTCATTCAATCAATATTAACCCCAGTAAATCACAGTTTTTTGAGAACTTTATGGGGCATTTTTGCACCAAAAAAAGAAGTTGCGTGTGATCAAATAAAACATTCACCCTGTCAGCAAGATTACATATGCAAATCAGTGTTGATGAATTATTTAACCTATAGTTCTGCTATAATATTGGTAACTTAAAGCCAACTAATACAGATTATCTGTGCCACAGCTGTGTTATTCAGAAAATTATTGATTTAAAGTAAACAAGCAATTCAATTCTTATGCACAATTTTCTTTCATATACCTGTCCACCAAAGCTGCTGTTTTTTGGCTAATTACACCCTTATCTTGTAAGCTCTGATCAAAGCACATGTCTTAATTAATACAGATAAGCTTGCAAGTACGTGTTCCAAACTCTAATATTGATATTCATAATTGTGCTATCACTGTGGCACCAAATAATTGCACCAGTTCAAGCGCACTATTTTTGTTTATAGACAACAAATAACAGGAGACCAAGTACACGTCACTCAGCTTGTGACTCTCATCAAAAGAAAATAGTTTTTTTAGACTCAGAAAGGGAATTAATGAATATGTTCATTTATTAGAGTAAATGCTCATCTCCATCTGTCATTTTTGAAAAGTGACAGGCTTTTGAGAGCTTGCATGTCTAACAGATTTCACTAAAACTTAAAGGTATACTCCACCCCAAAATGAAGTTTTTGTCATTAATCACTTACCCCCATGTCGTTCCAAACCCGTAAAAGCTTCTTTCGTCTTCGGAAACACAATTTAAGATATTTAGGATAAAAACCGGGAGGCTTGTGACTGTCCCATTGACTGCCAAGTAAATTACACCGTCAAGGTCCAAAAAAGTATGAAAGACATCGTCAGAATAGTCTGTCTGCCATCAGTGGTTCAACCTTACCGTTATGAAGCGACTACACTAGTTTTTGTACGCGAATAAAACAAGAATAAGTATTCTCGTCACTTCATAAAATTCAGATTGAACCGCTGATGGCAGATGGACTATTCTGACAATGTCTTTCATACTTTTCTGGATCTTGACAGTGTATTTTACTTGGCAGTCTATGGGACAGTCACAAGCCTCCCGGTTTTCTTCCAAAATATCTTATATTGTTTTCCGAAGACGAACAAAGCTTTTATGGGTTTGGAACGACATGGAGGTAAGGGATTAATGACAAAAATTTCATTTTGGGGTGGAGTATCCCTTTAACGGTTTTATTTCAAAGAGGCACTCATAATTTTTCAGGATTCCGTTCCCCTTATTTGTTTGTGCTGTATAGATGAACATCCACCAAAATCATTTTAATAAGAAGAAAATGCTGTAGAGGTGAATAAAGTCAGTCATTTTGAAATTTCTTTACAATTCAGAAAGAATGGGGCATAAAATATCCAACCTGACAAAATGCCCATGCACACAACCTTGTTTTTATCTTAACCTTTATCTTTCCCAATGAGCGTGTGGAAGAGAGCAGAAATGTGAAATATATATATATTTTTTTTTTTCCTAACTGGAAAAGTGTTGTACAGAACATTTGTTCTCCTTCTGTTGACCCCCCCGCCCATCCCCCCCCCCCCCCCCATTTAAACGGCATGGAAAATTACACTTGCAAAGTGGACTGGAGTAAAAAACATAATAAATAAAGCATTGCAAAGAAAGTAAAGACTGTAAAATATAAATAAAAGAACTACTTTTCAAAATGAGGGCTTGTGGGTTTTCATCATCGCCGAGCATTTGTTTTGTATTACATTGTTCTCATGAGACTGTCTCCAATAACATCATTTATTGACTGCCTCGTGAAGAAATTGATTATCGTTTTAATTTAGTCCCATTATAATTCAGTTAGTTCCGGTCCTCGAGTGTCATTCTGAGCATGTTGATATACAGTACAACAGCTCTGGGACTTTTCACTGTTCGTATCCTTCTGCTTGTGTTTGTTTGCAGAGTGGAAGCAAAGCGAGGGGCAGGCCAATGCTTAAATCTTTGGCTTATTAAGAAAAAAGGCAGTTGTTGGTTTAATGTAGAAATCATTTCCATTGCTGTTTCATTACCAAAAACCTTGTAGTCACTGAAAGCATAAACTACTGTACTACATATACAAAAGTTTAGGGTCAGTAATATTTTTTTAAAGAAATTAATACTTTTATTCTGCAAGGATGTGTTAAATGCATCAAAAGTGACAGTATAGGCATTTATAATGTTACAAAAATTCTGGAAATACTGAAATTTCCACTTTGCCATCTCAGGAATAAATGACATTTTAAAATTAAAATAGATTTTAAAAATTGTTTATATGTATTTAATTGTTGGAATATTTCACAATATTACTGTTTACTGTGTTTCTGATAAAAATGCAACCTTGGTGAACATAAGAGACTTATTTGAAAAACATTTACAAATCTTACCCATCCCAAACTTTTGGTTTGTAAAATACAAATTGGAGTTACACACTTTTGGATATACAGTTGCCTCAGAAATATTGGAGACTTGTCACTACATTAGAAAACAAAATATTAAACCAAATGGCATCTGCAAACAAACATAGAGCTTTTCTCAGAATTAACTTGGCTTTTCTGAGCCATATGTTTTCGCTTATTATCCAAACATTTTATACATACTTTTTTAAGTGAATGTATGGCGCTAACACAATCCAGACCAATGCACTTCTCCTTAGCATTTTGAACAGTAAATCTGATGTTTTATCATTTCAAACCTAACAATCTTTTTTTGTGAAATGTTTTACTTAAAAGGTTTGCCGTGTCTTTGAAATATGCTTTTAGTATTTTGTTATCTAATGTAATGACATTAGAAATCCAAGCTCTTTTGTGGGATAGTATTCATTGTGTAAAAGACGTAATTCAGGCAAGTACACCAATGCATTGACATCATACTGGCACTTGGCAAAACCTCTCAGTAGCAACCAAAATTCTTTATACTTTGGTGTTGAACCGCTTTAACAAAACACCATCCTTGAACTTGTCCAGCACCTGAACCTGTTTTTACATTTTTCATCTGTTCACGTGTGATTCCGTGTTTTTGTGTCTGATTATTTTTGTTTGTGGCTCTGTGACGCATTTGGTTTGGGCCAGTGGCTGCAGGAGTGTTTGAGTCATCTGGCTGCGTGTTTGTGTGTATTTACATGCGTGTGCGAAGGCTACAAGCACTTCTGGCAGGTTCACTACCGTGAAGCTCCCACAGTGACAAGACTGACCCCTCCATTGTCTCCAGCAACACAGGGAGTCATGTCATGCCCCAAATACAAACATTCGCTCTCACGTCACTGCAGATCGGAATGCTCATACCCCAATGTCCTAAAGTGTGTTGGCTTCAGACTGCTGTATGATACTTGAGAACAATGTTGTCTCCTCCATAACGCCTCCTGAAACCATCTAGCCTTTTTTCACGATGTGAGATAAGCAGTGCCAGCTTCTGAAGACTTCACATGCATGCAGCATGGCATCTCTGCTACAGCAGGAGCCACTAGTGAGAGAGGTAACACGTTCACTTTAGGCCAACTGACTTCACAATCAACATTCTGTTATTTTAATCGCTTAGGAGGAGACATTCTTCAGTAACATATAGGTAGTAATAATATAGCTAGATCAAATATATATATTAAAAACAGAATGTGAACATTTATTTAATCAACTGTTTTGCAGTTCGGTTTAATAATCCTGTGTTCTGTTCAGGAAAATTATCAATATGATAAAACGGCATAAATATAATAAATCAATGTGTAATTATGATGCAGTAATTAGTAAAAATGTGTTTAAAATGGTTTTAGATATATATGTCACATTGCTGTCACCGCTTGACAAGTTGACAACATATGCAATGCTTTTTTTTATTCTGTAATTTTGTCTGAAGAATAATTTGATAATTTTGTTTACTTCATTATAATTACAGTAATATCATATTTTAATATAGCATTAATAATCATGATTTTAATATTATATTAATAAATCACATATTCATTTTAATATAATAAAAATAAGGTTGTTACATATGTTACATGTACTTGCTATTATAATAACAATTAATTATGCATAATTACATGCAAGTAACCCTAAGCAACCCAAAATCCTTACCCTAACCATAAGTACATGTAACTGATATAACTCAGAACTTAAACGTATAATTAGACTGTAACGATATATAATATACACTGTAATGAAACACTATATAATTACACTGTAATGAAAATATTTTTAACACAAAAATAAAAGATAGTTTGTTATATCTAAAATCAGTTTCATAACAAGACACCACCCACCCTAATTATTGTTTTCTGACGTTTTATTTCACTACTTTTTATTCTTGTTTTCATTAAAATAATTTTCATTAACGCAACAGGGTAATATCTTTTCTAATTACTTTTTTTTCCAATTAATATAATGTTGAAATAAAAAATAAAACTTTTTCGTAGTATTTTTTTTATATATAAAATAGTCCAAATTACAGGGTTTAGGACAAATACTAGAATTAAATAGTTTGATGGCATTATTTTATACCTAATAAGAATGATATCGTTTGCATTACAGAATAGCGGTTGGGGAATTGGCATACTGTCATAATAGCAATCTTAAATACCATTAAAACTCAAAATATTTATAAAATCTTCTATTTTAAATTTGATTTATTAAAACTGACCAGGACATGTTCTTGACAGATTTCTTAAGATTCACTCTCATGCTCTCAATCCAGATCCGTCAGGGGATGCTGCGGTTACCACAGCAACCATCGGCGCAACACTTTTTATAGCCTATACATTTCTGTCGCGCAAATGGAAGACCTAAACTATATTAGTTCAACTCATCCTGTTCTTCATTTCTCTCATGCATAAATAAGTTAAAAATCTAGCGCGCGTTTAGGAGTTCTATGAATCGAGCGCGTGCCATTCTGCGCACGAGCGTCTGTTGATTTTCCCTTAAAACCCAGCTCGCGTAGAAAAGACGTTCTCAGCCAAAAACGCGTTCCAGCGATTGGCAGATCATTTCCAACATTTACCAAATGAAACCACGTGCAAGCATCTGTTCGCTCCAATCAATTGATGTAAACGGAGCGAAGCGGACCTTTGTGGGAGCAATTGCGTTTCCGTGGCGCGGAGGTAGATCTCTATTAGTGAGTGTGGAGCCCATTGAATTTGTGTTGAAAGCGGAATAATACGGTCATTTAAATAGTAGCGAAACGGATATTACCGGGCGCGTCTAATTAATCAGCTGTTTTATGCTTATTTGGCAACACACGGATTAGACTGTGCATAGTCAATATTATTTTATATGAAAAAGAACCTATTTTTACCTGGATGCACGGAGTATTATGCGTTTTCTTCTCTCGTTGGACTGTAAATTACGCACGGTCGATATTTTGGCTAATATTTGGACGTCCACTTATTCCTTTCGTCTTTTTAAGACTTGTGACTCGATGAAACCTATATTTTGAAACTGACATTTTTTGTAGACCATCCAGGATATATTCGCCTTTAAATGAGATGCTCTCCCCTCGCCAATGCCACAAAACTGCGTCTTTTTCTACGAACCAAGAGCTGTAAAGAAACGCAAGACCCCATCTCTGTGAATACTGCGCGTGCTGCATCATCTCATTCAGTTTGCTGTCAGCCAAGAGAGGGGGAACGATAACTTTGAACGGTTATTGTGTCACATTTCCTTCAGTTTCCCCATCATTTCCCACAGATTGAAGCGGGCAGCTGTTGCAACACACGCAGGTAAGAAGTGCCTTCATTTTGTTCCCATCTGATGCTGCAGCGTGCGCAAGGAGCGCATACACATAGGTCGCTCATTATAGCCCTTGCTTTGCGGTTTTTGCTTATTTTCTGTGTGTGAAGACGTTTTTATGAGCTAAACAGGGAGCATTCATAACGAACATGAGATTTGGGAATGGATACATGTCATGGGGATTGGTGTCGCACAGCGTGTGTCGTCCGCCACTGGAATTTTAATTTCCTCCCGGAGATCTGCCATGATGCTGCTGCTGTGTGTGTATAGCTTGCTATAGTGTTTGCGTGTGTGGGGGGCAGGATTTGTGGATTAAATAATGCTAAACGAAAACCTAAAGCTGCAATAAGGTATCTTAAAAGGATAACTTTAGGGGCAAGGGAACGAAAATGTATTTACCTCAGTATAACAACAATAGAAGTCAACGGAAAGTGCTCGCTGTGTAAAAGAAAAACAAGCATGTTTGTTTGTTTGTTAACGGCTTCTGTCACTTCTAACTGTGGCGCATTGTGCACACCAGCATTCAAGTCTCGCAAAATGCAACAATTAAGCAAATCCTTCACTTATCAGTTGACTATTAGATTTCTTGTTCGTTTCTTTTGTCCGTGTCCATCTGAAAAATAACAGCACACAGGTTTTTTTGCACTATGACTTGTTGCTAACTACCACACTTTTCCTAAATCCTACATACTTTCATTTTGTCTCCGAAGGCCTGCTGTCCTCTTTCTAACCTTCATCCCTCCATCCCCATTTCAGTGTGTGCTCGCTCGTGAAATGGTAATGGGCTGCATATTGGCCTGACATCTGTCATCTGCACCTGTTTGTGGATGGGACGGATGCCTCCCATCCTCCTGAGTCAGAGAAACAGGGCTGATGGTGATGATGAGGAGGATGAAGGGGGTGGGGAACGGAGAGGAAGAGGCGGCTGACTGGAGATGTGTACGGTGCTCACTTATAGAAAGAAGCATGTAGGATATTTACCGCAAAGCGAGGATGAAATGAGCGAGCTAAGCGAGGTGATCCATCTGCCCATCTCTATGTCACATCCCTCTCTATCTCACTCACTGCAGCAGAGCTATTCTAAGAGAACACTTTCGACCCACGCTCTGACAAACAGATTGGGAAAAATAAAGAGTGTTTGAGAGAGAAGGAAGGACGAGAGGCGTGTAGTGTGGCTCGCTCAGGCCGTCTTTGGAGAGTTAGTGTGCATGTGTGTCAGAGGAGTATGTGCAGATGCTGTGCAGCACATCTGTGAGACAGGCCGTGCTTCCAGGACCCTGTCTCTCCGCTTCACATCATTAGCCACACAAGGCGTTGCCGATGGCAACTCCAGAAAAAAGGCATCTCGGTGAGCGTAAAGCACTCTGTAAAACGAAAGGGCATAAGTTGCACTTGGTTGCTGCATTGTGAGGGACCGTTGAAAGGTGCGTAAGCCTTGCTCTTTTCCCCTCGTCCGTTCTTCCATAAGGGTCCCGAAGACCCTTCCTCCCCCATCCCTGCATCCTTCCTGTCTTCTCTTCTCCTCTCAGTAGGGTCTCTCTCTGCCCTGCCAACCCCCCACTCGGCACACATCTGTGGCTGTGTCACCCCCCGCTTCCTCTCTCCCTTCGTCCAAAGCTGTACCTCTTTCAATGTATTAAGCCTTCAGTATGTTCCCAGAAGCCTTTTTAGTGGCATTTTAACACTGTTTTGTACCAGATTTCGAGCTTGGTGCTGTCATTGAGGGTTTAAGATTCACTGTATTGCATCAGCTATGCTAACATGAGCATGTTATTCACTGCCGTAACGTGTGACTCAGTATGTGAGAAAGCTGAGGTCGCACTACTATATGCAGGAAATATGGTGTGCATATTGCATACGCTTTGCACCTTGTTGATCCTGGAAGGATGATGTGTTTCACAGCCATATGATTTTGGATGACTTTGGTTTTGTTGAATAGAAACAACATACAAGTGTAATTGAACCTGAATGCACAAATTTGATATAATTGTCACTGATTTTAAATAGTTTCTTGATTGTCATAATTGCGTGGTTGAATGTGTATATGTGACCCTGGACCAACAAAACCAGTCATAAGGGTCAATTTTTAGAAATTGAGATTTATAATAAATAAATCTGCTTTCCATTGATGTATGGTTTGCTATAGGACAATATTAATCAAATACAACTATTTGAAATCTGAGGGTGAAAAAAAAAAAAAATCACATTTAAAGTTGTCCAAATGAAGTCCTTAGCGATGCATATTACTAATCAGAAATTACGTTTTGATATATTTATGGTAGGAAATTTACTAAATGTCTTCATGGAACATGATCTTTACTTAATATCCTAAGGATTTTTGGCATAAAAGAAAACTCTATAATTTTGACCCATACAATGTATTGTTGCCTATTGCTACAAATATACCCATGCGACTTATGACTGGTTTATGGTCCAGGGTCAAATATGTCAGTTTCAGAATAACAACCAAAATCTTTTATCACAGAGCGAGTAATTTTATATCACTGTTATGGTGTGTGTGTATATATAGCTATTTTATTGTACAGTAGAATTATTTTAAATTGGAAAATTAAAGAAATATGGCTTATATATTAAATAACAATATGGTAATGTATAATTTAGATAACTGAGTAAATTACATCAAAAAACAGTATTTAGTTGTATTTATTTTCACTTTTATTTAAACAAAAAATAGTCTGGCATCAGTACAGCTACTGCTTCATATAATGCAATCTGAGTTAAAAAAACAAAACAAAACAAAAAAAAAACAGTTAAACTATTACTTAAGAAGATGAGTTACATTTAAAGCAGGATTATTGCACGTTGTGACATAAATTGGCACTTGTAAGAATGCAATGCTATGTGTTGTGCCTAAAACTCCTTAACATCAAGATCCTCTTCCATTCATCTTCCTATTTTGATATTATTCCAAGTTTCATTAACATGAAGCAGTACTGCCCACTGAAATATTGCCTAATTATTATAATGTTTTTGTATTAAGAAACATGTTTACAGCATGTGATATTTTCAAAAATCAGTGGTAGAAGGAATACTAATAAGACGCAGGGGTTGTGAATACATAAAAAAAGATTTAACTAATGCATTAAAATTTGTTTAGATGTTGTCGATGTATGCACCTTGATATGTATTGCATCTGTTCATTTCCTGTATGTTCTTGCACTGTGCTGTTTGTGATATATCATGTTGGGCATTGTAGCTCATTGTAGATCAGGTATTTGATTCATTCTTAACTTCCTTTTGTCTTTCAGTGAAAATCCAAGACTAACAAAGGGAAACTGAAGCCAAGACGAAGAGCCATCAGCCTGAATGAAAACGGCTGGAGTCCTGGCCAGGAATACAAGTCGTCTTCTTTTCTTTTCGGATGGGATGGAAAGGATGTTGATTTGCACAGATTGAAAATTTTCTCTTTTACTTTTTGCTACCAAAACCAGTGCCAAACTCTAACCATGCCAACCAGAAGCAAGAAATGATTTCAATAGTATTTTTGCAGTTTTATTGATCCATTTAAGCCATTGAAACTCAATTTTCACCGACATTAGTTCTCATTTGTTACCTTACCTTCATTATTAGTCTTTTTTAATATAATAGCATGTAACGGTTCCCAAGGTAGAAAGTTTATATGTGCATCACTTAGTTCAAGTCAAAAACAACAAGCAGCTTTCACTCCCCAAAATAGGGAAAACAGTGCATTATTGGTTAAACATGCTTTATGTAAGAGTGGCCGTTACGAATGCATTAGCCTGAGAGAGTTTGGATCCTGATCGATTGATCGATGGATGGACGGACTTATGGATGGCTGGCACAAGCCTCATTAAACTTTCCAAAGTGAGCTGCTGCTAATTCTGTTGATTAGTCGTCCGTTCCTCTCACTAAGGCCCGTTTAACTCATTCTCTCCATCAGATCTCTTTAGTCATCCATCTCGTTTGCTCCTCCCTCCTCTACAGACTCTGTACATTTAGAGCAGAACCCTCAGAAGTCTCTGAAGGGTTTAGATACTGAAGCCATACGTCTCATAGCCATACTAACGTCAAGATCACTGCGAGGATTCGGCTTGGTCATTCGGGAAGAGCAGGTGCATGGGTATATTCAGGAATATTTTTAGAGGTGTCCATGTTCAACAGTGGTCCAGGTTTGACGTTCTGTAATCTGCCATATTCACCAGCGAGCCATTGAGGCGTTTACTGTGTTGACAGTGGGATGACGTTTGAAGTTGTCCCACTACTCGAAAAGACGCTCTTTAACACTTAGTATAGGTCTTTTGGTGTGCTTGCTTGACGATCTCCACGTGTTTCACAGTGACGGATGAATCCTGACTTGTTCATGCCTGTTCAGTGGGCTCAACCATGCTGTCCTGCCAGAACTGGGCCCAAGCCCCCGTTTGTTTTGTTATGTTGGGTTGAGCTAAATCCAGAGCAGAGACATTCACGCAAGAGGGTCCAACACACATAGACCCTCAGACTTTACCTAGACTCAGTCCATCCTTCCATTTCCTCTCTTCCTTTCCTGAACACTTCTTCCTTTCTGGCCTGACTTGTGTCATCAAACCAGGAACTAATATATACCTGCTGCTTGTTACACTTCGTGAGTGCCCTAACCAACCTACACTCTTCCAAAGCCTTCGTAATGAGCCTTTGTCCCCTGGTGCCGCCTTTAGAGAAAAGATCAGCTCTTCCCCATTTCTGAACTCTTTAAAGTTGCTCGCTCATCGCTTCATCCTACCTTTATCTCTAGCCTCAATAAATTCCTCCTGAAACTCGAAAAAAGATGAAGTACCACTGATACTGTTAGTCTGATTTTGTGGACTGCACAACAGAACCTCAACGACCTTGAAAGGTATTCTTGTTAGTATCACAAGACATTCTCATTGATGATTAAAGCCTAAAGCGGCAACCAACTGAGATCTGTTTACAAGATGACATCAGTTCTTGGAGCTGACGATGACAATTGTTTACAAGTCACACGGAATAGCTGAACACTAGTAACTGTTTCTTTCTATTCGGTTGTTTAGTGATTTGACAGCTGAAGTGCCAACCAGAATAGAAAACATTTGGTTTACACTCGAACAGAAATGTTTACATGTTGCCCATAAGCTGAACTCAGATTGAGTCTTGAATGAATTGTTAGTGCCATAGATCAGTTCAGTTACACCGACTTAAACAAAACCACCTTTAAGAAGAATCTGTACCCATGACTTTGTGACACTTTAAAAGGTTTACAATGGTAAAATATACATAACGACTAAATTGCTTGCAACAAAAGAGTCAAATATTTCATTCATTTTCATATTTTTAAAGCTGTTGTTTTATTTGCTCATTGAGAAGATTCCAAATATTTAATTTTGTGCCAAATCAAAATTTTCAAACATTCCAGCTCTCACCCATTAAGCATAAAACTTGTATATAGATTTACCTCATTCTAGTTAATAATTTCCTCAGAAATATGTTTACACCCTAACTGAGAGTCTCATGCTTATTTTCTTTAACCCGAACTCCCGCACTTGGATGTGCATTTTTGCATATTAAATAATTTGCATACTAGTGTATGCACACGTGAAAGAGATTAACTTGTCTACATGTCTTATATATTGCCACACTGACTTGCAACTTTTGATAGACGTAAGCTTTTTGTAGTCCTCAGAAGTCTTTTGTACAAAGGCTTCACATTTTTTTCATCTTTGATAAAATAAACAGTCATTGTATCAAGATGCCACCCGCTGCCATCTTGCTTTTCTTCCTGTTTGGCCCTGTGGTCTCCACAGTGACTATTACCTCGGAACGCTCCTCCATGAACGGGGGTCCGGTGCTGCTTCTGTTGCGAGGACGTGGCCGCAAGTTCCCTCAGCCCGATGTGAAGGGCAAGGAGGCAGCAGCCATGGTGGCAGAGCCAGAAGCAGCCGAGGTCCCTCCGAGACCCCTGCCACAGATTATGCTACCCCGCAATGTGACGGCCGATGCCCTGAAGCCCCCGCTGGGTGCCGCACAGGTGGCCCCTCCTCCTCGGCGCCTGGTGGATGTGGATGTGTGTCAGGGCTACTACGATGTGATGGGACAGTTCGACAACACTTTCAACTGCACCAAGGGCACCTACATCTACTGCTGTGGCACCTGTCATTATCGCTTCTGCTGCGAGCACCAGCGCAGCCGTCTAGACCAAGACTCCTGCACTAATTACCGCTCACCCGACTGGGCCATCACAGCGGGACCCATCACCCAGACCCCGGTCCGACACGACCCAGATTTCGACCCACTGCAGCAACAGAGCAACAACACGGCTTATGTCATCGGGGGAGTCATCTCGTTTACCATGGCCGTGGCCATTGGGGTTAAAGTGGCCTTCCATAAACTGTCTCGACGACCGAGGAACCGAGACATCAACATGCCTAGGTAAACGAAAGGCCCATTATGACCAGGCTCACGATGTGGAAGGCGACAATGCTGTACACATCTGAGTCTGCATCAGTGACTGCCATCTGAAGAGATCTGTAGTGATTTTGATGTCAGGCTCTTTCAGCTTTTGCCTTTTGATTCCGTCATACAGTCATCCTTCATTTTTACTGTTTATCTCTCTCTCTTCAGAGCGCTGGTGGACATTCTGCGTCACCAGTCCAGTCCGGTTCAGCAAGGAGAGAGGAACAACAGCACGGTCCTCACAACCGCCACCTCCAGTGAGGGCATACTGGGGCGGACGTCGAAAAACTTCTACACTCCCGTCCTCCAAAGCAAAGACAACCGGAGTGAGTCTATCTCGCCCACTCATGAGAGTTACAGAACGGATGAAAAGCTAAAAGGGCATAATGGATGTAGTCACAACTTATATACATGTGCAGGGGAATGAATAAGCAGATATTGAGAAAGAGGGGTTTGAATCGTAGAATCACCTGGGCAGAAATGAAACCTGGAGGCATGATTTAGTCGACAGATCGACAAGCCAAAGTGTATGAGGTAATGTAGAACAGAGGATGTGTCACAAATGAGTCAGATTCATTCTGCTTCAAATGCTATGTAACCACATGAAACTAGAGCAGCAAGTTAAGGAGGAGGTGTTTTCCACCTTTAAAGCTAAAGCATTCTCGACTAATAACCAAAATAGGAATGCTTAATGTTGGCAGCTCGGAGGCTGCGTTTAGGAAGTAATCAGCAGCCAGTGAATAAAATACAAATACAAATCTTGTCATAATGTTTGTTGTTTATCAGCTGGTTTTGAGGAGTGTAGTATCCAACAATTAGACCTTTGTCTTAAACGTCCTATGTCACTAAAGTCGTTAGTAAATTTAAATTGAAATGTTTACACTTCAAAACACGTTCACACTGTATGTTCAAAAGTTTGGGGTCTGTAAAGATTTGTTTTAATGTTTTGGAAAGAAGTCTCTTTTTCTTACCAAGGCTGCATTTATTTGAAAATTAAAGTTAAAATAATAATTTTGTGAAATATTAAAACCTAAAATAATCTTGTGATTGCAACTCCAGGATTTAGTGATCCTTCAGACTTATTATCATCAATGTTGAAAGAATCTTAATATCTTAATATTTTTGTAGAAACCATAATACAATGTTTCAGGATTCTTTGATCAATAGAAAGTTTAAAAGAACAGCATTTATTTGAAATAGAAATCTTTTGTAACAACATTATAAATTCATTTACTATCACTTTTGAATAATTTACTCCATCCTTGCTTAATAAAACATTTTGAACATACTGTGTGTGCATATACAGTGTGTGTGTGTATATATATATATATATATATATATATATATATATATATATATATATATATATATATATATATATATATATATATATATATATATATATATATATATATATATATATATATATATATATATATATTCATAAAATGTATTAATACTTTCCAAATGTTTTGTTTAATAATTCAAATAATTTATTCAAAGGATGTGACCAAATATTTAAAAATGTCGAGACCAAAGGGGAAAAATGACTAAATATATAAAATTAATAATATTATGAGGATGCACCCCTCATTGTTTGTGCTATTTATCCCTGATTTCACAGCTGATGTTATTTTTAGGGTTGAGACCATTTTTTCATGATTTGTCTGTTTTCACTCTCAAGTTTTCAATGTTTGGCTGCAGTTGCTAACAGAACACATGCTTTTTACATGCGTCTGTCCAATCAGTGATGAGAGTCTTTCAGTGGCACCAATCAGTTGTAAGAATATCGGCATTACTGAAATTGAAATATGACTGCACTGCAAGCAAGCAATGTGATAAAAGCAAGAAAACTGCATCACTGACATAAGTGCTTGCAGTCTAGGCCGTTTCATCCGTTATAACTGGACCGATATTTTTGCGTCGTGTTCTTCACTTGCAGTACTGATAGATATTTTGTGAAAAAAATTGGGGTGCAGGCCACTGAAAACCATCTTTAAGTGGAGATATTAAACATGCTAAGAGGCCTTGCATTTTCTGACCTGGGAGTGGATCAGTGTTCACTCTGCTCTCTTGCAGCTGGGAAACACAGTTTTGGCCAGACTGGGTCCAGTCCTAAACACACAGCTACTATCGGTAAGCCAAGGAGCTTATAGGCAGAGTGTGCAAATGTGTTGCTTGTGTGAGAGCGCCAGTAAGAAAGCTTCAGATGTGTCTGTTGGTATTTGTCACTGCCTATGCTTTGGCTTGGTCTCGTTGTTTCGAGTGTGTTTGCTCGTGCCCTCCCACTCTGTCGCCACCCTGAGCTATTTTCCTGCTGTTTGTCCTGCACCTAGCGCTGTTTGCACCAGTCACCAAGCTTCAGTAAATGTGCTGGCATGCTTAGTAGCAGAATGCCAAAATCATGAAGAAAAAAAGTGTCTTTTCCTCATGTTTTATGTATGTTATTCATTTATATTTATCTTAAGCACATGAATATTATATTTAACCAATGGATTGGGAGAAAAACATCTTGATGTTCTGGATTCCCCCTTCTGTTTTCACTTTGGCAAAATCTATCTATCTATCTATCTATCTATCTATCTATCTATCTATCTATCTATCTATCTATCTATCTATCTATCTATCTATCTATCTATCTATCTATCGTTCTATCGTTCTATCTATCGTTCCATCTATCATTCTATCATTCTGTCTATCTATCGTTCTGTCTATCATTCTGTCTATCTATGATCTGTCAGTCTTCAATATTTAATTTCTTGAAATGCTACCTCAATTCAAATTCATACTAAGAAGTTGAATTCGAACTTAAAATGCATTCTCATTTCCATTTCTAAATGGCTCACATCACAGATAGACAAAATTATTTCCTTAAAATTATTTTGTCTGTTATTTATTTCTTTTCATTTCTCTTATAAATATTTTTTTTTTTTCTGGGAGTGTGGGTGGTGGAAAGAAAATTGTAAAACCGTAAGAGAGAAATTTTGTTTATTAACACATAATTTATAATGTCCTTTTTGGGGTTTCTTCCTGTTTGTTTGTTTTTCTTTTTAAAAATTGTACATTTATTTATTTTCATTTATTTATATACACATCATTAAATAAATGATATAATATTATATACTATATGATGTTTGTGACCCTGGACCACAAAACCAGTCATAGGTCACATGGGTATATTTATAGCAATAGCCAACAATACATTGTATGGATCAAAATTTTCTTCTTTTTTTTTGGCCAAAAATCATTACGATATTAAGTAAAGATAAAAATTTCCTACAGTAAATACATCAAAACTTAATTTTTGATTAGTAATGTATTGCTAAGGACTTCATTTGGACAACTTTTCCCAATATTTTTATTTTTGTGCCCCATTTAGATTCCAGATTTTCAAATAGTTGTATCTCGGCCAAATATTGTCATATCCTAACAAACCATATGGGAAGCTTATTTATTCAGCTTTCAGATGATATAAATCTTCAAATTTCAATTTCAAATATTGACCTTTATGACTGGTTTTGGGATCGAGGTCACATTTATATACTATATTTTGTAACATATATGTGAGAATCATAACAGTTTTATTCTAAAGTAAAATTAAAAGCCTTTGACTCCATGAGTCAAAATAGCAAATGTTGCATGTCACAGTGAATTGGGGCTGGTGGACTGAACTGGACTGCTAACTTCAAGGTACTTAAGTTCAAATCTCAGCAAGGATGATCTATGAACTGGAGAGTTGCTGAGTTCCCCTGTGACCACTGTGCCCATGACTATTTAATCTGAAGCGCTTAACCCAAGGTAGCTCCTGGGGGACTCTCTCTGTAGTATGTGTACTGCAAATTACTTATAAAAGTGTCTGTGGAACAAATTACTACATGAATAAGGATATTATCATTATATAAGGATATGTTAAATTTAAGGGAAGAACGAATAAGACAATATTCTAGTCACACATCTCTACACAAACGTTCCAGTTCCACTGTATTCTAAGTTATTCTGCCGTCGTCATTTAGAGACTCGGGATGCAGCTTCAGTGTTCCAGTCACCCATATTCTACATTCGACCCAGATAGATATGTTTTGAACACATGAGTTGTTGGTGTTTGTCTTATTGTCTTTTGTTCTCCTCTCCTAGAGCGAGTTCCACGCATGAACAACACCCAGCTGGCCTCAACAGGAACACTGCTGTCCAGCAAGCACAATAATTCTGGCTATCACCCCTCCTTCTCTCACTCCTTCCACAACCTTGCCCAGCTACCTCCATCATACGAGACCGTCATGAAACCAGAGCTCAACCGCTACAGCTCTCTCAAGAGGCTAGGTGAGTGTGCATCTGGAAAAGAGAGTGTGTAATTTCAGAACTGCTACTATTCAGAGGGTCTCTGTGAGGGAGTGTAGCATGGGGTCAGCCGCTACTGTTTTAGGAAGGATGCCCTGTGGCATTGGAGAGTTTTTGCATGTTTAATTTTATCAGCATGACTGTGAAATATTTGCCTAAAATGGCTTTTTAAAAAGGGCTGAGATTAACCTCTATTTATACCTAGCATTTGTATATTAGATATTATATCTGTATATTTTAGCCAGATTACATTTGTAACACATTCAGTTTGAGTGTGAATAGATGGTGTAATCTCACTTTACCACAAAAATGCAAATCTCCACATACATAATACAACAGAGTTTATGTTAAACTGAAATTATGTCAGTTAAATATGAATTTAAATTAATTTTATAAACAGTGATGGATTATTCAGAATTCTTTCCATTATGCCATGCTGTTCCTTTCTTTATGAACTCTGTAGTTTGTTACAATAATATTTTAAATAAGTATTTAGATATTGACTAAAGATAATGCACTGAATGTCATCAACTAAAAATTAACCATTTTTACAGCATCTAGTTTAAAGTAATTCATAAATATGTACTTGTTCTTTGTTATTAAAATATTAAGGCATTATATTAATATATTCTTTGTCAATATTAAACTATAAGCTTTATTAATATTAAATATTAAGTATAGAAATATAAAAATTAGCATTAACCACCATTAATAAATGCTGTAAAAGTATTTTTCATTTTTAGTTCATAAGGCCTAATGCAAGATCTGTTAACGAACTCAGCCTAATTGTGAGGTGTTACCAAAAAATCTGCAACGCAGCATTTTTAGAGAATATTTTTAGCATTATAAAATTACTTGCATAGCTGAATGTGGAAAACACATTTGCATTTTACACCTTCATTAAATGTGATTAACATCCATGCCAGACAACTTCCAAATGTCTATTCAGAAATTCAATCACATCGCATCATTTTAATGCAGTCAAATGCCATCTGATCACCAAAACATAGTAATGGGTCAAATTTATGAAAGATACTAATTTTCATATTTCCTTGCTACAGAGAAAAACTTGGATGAATATTCTGGATATTACATCTCCAAGCGAAGGCCAGATAACGCTCCTCCCAGCTTTCACTCCTCCCAGCACCACCTTCCTTGGGGTGGTGACTTCACACTGGGTACCCGGGGTACCCTCCCGCTAAACACGTCCCGTACACGCATCCACGTGCCCACTTCCACCCCCAACCCCTACCCTCTACCCCAGACACAGTACATCCCCACATTCGATACGATGAGTAAACCACCTCGCCGGGTGATGTCCCAAGATCAGCTTCTGGCGCTGGGGGAGGGGAACACTCTCTCACGCCTCTCCAAGAACCAGCAGCATCAGTACTACAAACCCATGACCACCAGCAAGAGCTCCAACACCCAGACTTTACGCAAGTCTCATGAACGCCTCGTGGTCTCTCCGGACCGCCTGGAGGAGCGAATGATGGGTGATTACGGTGGGATGGTGCCCACCATGTCCCATCTCACTCACCACCAGAAAGCGCAATCTCAGCAGAACGTGTGCGTGACGCCCTCACTCGACCGCCATCACATGATCAAAATGAATTCACACCCTACCTCCGGCCGCGAGCAAGACCACACGGTCACCACCATGTCCTCCGGCCACGGGGCCGGGACTTTGGGATGGGGGGAGGTCCACGGCTCCGGAGGAGGACCAGGAGCGATGGCGCACAGCGCTCGTCGGATGGCCTTTGCCACGAAACGCCAGAACACCATTGAACAGCTGCATTTCCTTCCTGGAGGAGGTGGGGGAGGGGGTGCAGGGGGTGGAGGTCAGGCACTGAGGACGGGGAGCAAGAACGAAGTTACCGTGTGAGCGCAAAAAGAAAGATGTAAGGGGACAATGGATAGATTAGGTGTGATTGCGCATACCGAAGAGAGGGAAGATGGTGGAGTGTAAAGAAGGCTGAAGAACAGAAAGGAGGAAGGAAATAAGAAAGGGGTCAGAAATCAGGCCCAAATGAATGGAATACACAGTGTATTGCTATTGAGAGAAAGAGGGATGTAAAAACCATAGTATAAGTAATTCTGTTGATCCCTAAATTGCCAAATTCTCCATAAATAGGAATGTGAAGAAGGGCCCAGATCTCCTTTGACCTGGGAGCAGCATATAGTGTCTCGATGGCACTATTTAGACATGATCTGAGGAGATGCAAAAAGGAAAAGTTTCATTACTAGAATAGGCCAAGTTTTCTCTATTTAGTACATTCAAGCTGATGTAAAAGCCAATTGGTTAAGGGGTTCATTTATTTTTCCTGAATCCAATGATACAGTTAACCCTGCCTACAAATGTTTGGCTTCATTCAATGTAAAGTGTTATTCTCAAAGAGGTGCATCACAATCATCATTAAAATAAGTGAACAATGAGATAAACTGGATGAAACTTAAAAGTGTCTAATAGTACACTGAATTACCTCATGGAAACTATGATTTGACCTGTCTCAAATCAGATCTGACTTGACTTGGAAATGGATTCTTGTGCACGTTAAGCAGTTTGCCATCAAGTGAAGAAAACACTGGTAATTCGTTACAGAGAAGAACTTGAGGACTTGAAAAATGTCACTCGTTTTGTGACCTGACTCTTTAGTCTGCACTGTTAATATTAGTCCAAACGCCATCAGCCATATTAGAGCTTATTCATATGAGTATTAATGGAGGAAAACATCTTCATTGGGAGACGGGTGTTATACTGATGATCAGAGATTTTTAGCCTCTTATACTGAGACTGTGAATCAAAGCTGACATGAGTACTTGTCAGATTGATGTTTTTTTTTTTTTGCATTGTGGATAAAATTTTGGCTGTTTTATAATATGATCAAAAGGCTGTCAGATTGATGGGGAAATCAAGTGTGAACTAAAAATGCTTGAGTAGACAGACATTTGGAAAATGAATTCAGCCATTGAAATCTGATAGAAGTCATGTCTCTTTCTTGCATGTTTCACCAATCAGAGAACAGCTGGAGTTATTACGGTTGTTCTGTTATTTATAAGCGTTAAGAGCTGAGACTTAATCATGGGCATGCGGTAATGTCAAATAAGACAGCATACTCTTCACACTTAATTTGCTACTCAAGCTGTTGTATTGAGGGGGAAAGGGGAAAGGGTTGGTTATACAATGGACAATTTAATCCAAGGGCTATTCTGAAACTTCACTTGTGTCTGTGCTTCCGTGTTCTGACGGCATTTTATCTTTTCCCGTGACACGGCTGTGCGGAACATAGAGGCTACGTGCCAATGAGTGTACAAAACAGTAAAATAGAACAAAATCTGCAAAGCTACTTCAAACACTCTGTGTCACTCTAGGATGCATTATTATCTAATCGATGATTTAGGATTAAAAGGTGTCTTGTTTATCTATACTATATTCAAGAAAATGTATTTTTTGTTTGCAATTTCTGTGTTTTTCAGCAGTCTCCACATCAAATGGACACTGTTGTGGTGGAATGTCTGAGAACGACCTGGCTAAGCAAAATTATTGGGCCATAATATAGTATTTTAGATCACTCAGCAATGTTTAAGCTTTTATTAACTTTAACTCAATTTAAAAGCATTGTAAAAAAGGTAAAAAAAAAAAAAATTTGAATTTAATCCCGAATGTTCAGATATGTACACATGCCAATTTATGTGCATATATAAATATATAAATATATAGTCATCAATATTATTCATATTCTTGATTCTAAACATTGTTTTGTTTTGTTTTGTTTTTTCTCTGTGACTTTAGAAATTGTTTTTAATTCCTGTTTTCTGTTTATATTTGAGTTTCTAGTGGATTCTAACCTTTGTAACCTGACAAAAAAGCAGATGCAATCATAGTGAAAAGACAAAACGCATGAAGATGTCAAAGCCAGTGTTGATGATGTCATATTGCTGACTTCTGATGTCAAGGTGTGTATGTGTCCAGTTTGTGTGTCTGTTTTTGTGTGCTTGTGTGTACTTCAGTGTCTATTTGGGAATGCTTTATCTCCCATTTTATCTGACTTTTGCTTTGTGTGAAGTCAGAGAATGTGCATTTCAGAAAACCCAAAATATTATTTTATTTTTAAGTGACTGTCTCTTTGAATGCAAAAAACAAACAAAAAATAAATAAAAATGTATTAATTAAAAAAAAAAAACATTTTCCATTGCTGCATTCACCAAAGTTATGGAAAACAAAATAACCACAAGAGTACTTAGTGTCTTTTTAATTATTATTATTATTATTATTATTATTATTGGTTTTGTTTTGTTTTTCATTTTTTTTCCCATGAGATACATAAACCTTGTTGTAAATTTTCTGGGGGAAAATGCCAAAATGCCATGCATAAAATATTTACAGCAAAAACTTTATTATTATTTTTAAATAAAATCCTCATCATTAAGAAAGATTGGTGTGTCCTTGTGTACTTTTTCTCATGAACTATTAAATATGTTGGTTTTACATGTTTAGGGGAGAGAGGGCACTTTCAAAACACTTTTCACATTCTCTATATTCTCATAAAATACTTTCATCATAAAAAAACAATAATCAACAAAACAAAAAAGCCTCATCAATCAGCTACTCACCTGCATTGCTGTAACACATGCACATATGATTATATACATACAATTTATACTTGAATAGACAAAGTCAAATGTTGCAACTGACCCCACAACAGGAGATGGTTGCAACAGTTCACAGGGGCAGTTACAGCATTCATTAAAATGTAATTAAAACCATTCTTAAATATCATTTAGCAATTTCTTAATTTTATTTGTCCATAGACATGGTCTTTAATAAGTTAAATTGGCTGTATAAAAACAAACAATAGTAAATGTGTGTGTGTGTGTGTGTGGTGGAGGTGGGGGGGCATTTTCAAGTAACAACCATGTCTTGGTTAATTATTAGAATACGTTCGAACTACAAAATATTAATTCAATCAGAATCAAGACACTGAAATTTAATAATAGCCTACTTCTGTTAACATCTGTGAAGAGTACTGAATTGAGGCCATTGTGTAAACATAGCCGCTATCTTAAAACTGTCTTAAGAACAAGTTTGACCAACTAGCAGTTAAGAGTGGTAATAAGTCTTACTTTTTAAAAATCAAATTAGACAAATCTACCATTTTATGGAAATGACTTGAGTCCACTTTTGAAATTAGTCCACTTTTACTTAAATAAAAAAGGTTAAATACCTATCTATTGAAAGGGTTCTTTATTAATCCATAAAATTACAATTATGTAATGTTGTGGCAAGCTTTTACATCATTGTTGTGGTAAGGGACAGCAGGTTGGGACGGTTGCAACAATGTGTTGCAACTGTCCCCTCACTGACAGCCGTGACAAAACTTGGTATATTAACTTGACACAATATCTTTGACACATGCTAGCTATGCCTATTAGAAGCTAAAAAACACAGATATAAATCATGTTTTTACAATGCTTCACACCAGCAACTTAGGCAGTATGATAAAAAATCTCATGATTAAAAAAATACTTTTTTTTTTTTTTACCATGAAAATAATTATTTGTAGAAGGAATGGTCACATGTGCCTGATTTCATCCAGGAAGGATGAGTGCTCATTCCTGACTGAAGAAATAAGCCATGTTGCAACCATCCCCTATATGTTTTTTGGGATGTTTAGCCTACACCCCATTATATTATGTCCCGAGTATTTTGATCTTTAAACGAATTGTTTGTTTACATTGGGTAAAACAGCCAGTGGTCTGTTAAGATGCAACTCCTTTAGCAACTTTTGACAGATATGTGATTTAGGATCAATCTGGATTAGAATGTGTGGATGGTTTATGTTAACAATGAAAGAGATGCATTGTCTAAAGGTTCAAAGTGGGTTCCGCACATTAACATAGGCCTATCATAAATCTCAGCTTTTCCTTCGCTTGCACTCATTCATCTTTTTTATTTTCTTTATATTACTTAGTGGTGTAAAATGTTTAAACCTAGTTTTTTTTATTTTTATTTAGTTTATATTGCTATGGTGTAGGCTCCATTATATTTCTATTTGATATCAAATCCTTTTTTCTTCAGTATAATGTTCTGTTTTATATTTATTGATCTAAAATGGGACATTTCAGGTTCTTAAATGGTTCCTGAGGGAGACGGACGAGGCATCGCCGGCATTCGCCATTTTGAGGGGCAGGGTGGGCGAGGACCTTATGTTCGGGTAGGGTGGGGGGGAGAGACGGCGGCATGTTGGTAAAATGGCTTCAGAGAGGTGCTGTGCCCTGCATCATTTCCAAAAAAATATGTGATGTCTAAAAATGCTGCGCGCGCGCTCTCTCTCTCTCTGTCGTTCTCTCGCAACGTGAAATAACTGTTCTAATATTTGGCTCGTATATGCGCGAAACAGCTGTTCCGATTGGCTATTTTGTATCAGTCAACGCGCAGCGCGAGCGAGATTAAATGTGATGTTTTTGAGTCTCGCGCGGGAAGTTCGAGAAATGTGCGTTTTGAGAATGTGTTACTACGTCACACATCGGTGGAATATTTAGAACGTGCCGCGCGCCATTAGTTTTTGCCTTTGGCTCTTTTAGACACTGGTTTACTAACCCCGTAACTGTACGACGGGTTCGGGGTGTTTTATTGAAACTAAGTTACGCACCATGTCCCTGTCATCCTACCTCAATAAACTCAAATACATCATAGAATAAAAAAGCCTTTCTTTGACCCCGCTTCATTACATACTGATTTCAGTACGCTAAGCAGGACAATTTCGGACGTTTTAACATGTAACACCACCCGGAACTTGTATCACTGCCCGGAAACGACCACTGTGAGGCGAACAGAAGTACCCAAAGGAAGACGGGGGCACTAAAAATTGACACGGGGCGGAAAATATTTGGCCGACCATAATCCGCAAAAAAAAAAAAAAAAAAAAAAAAAATTAATCGGAAACCGGACTTGAAGGGCAGTTTCGCTCTAAATCTTAGGATGAGAACGATCTCGCGCGAGGTTGAGCATTAGCGAGCGCAGTCAGCGGAAATTGGGGTTTGTTTAACGGATCGAAAGCGATGGAGAGGCCTGCGAGAGTGTTTTTCCACGGGATGAGGAAAAATGACCTGCTAACCTGAAATCGGAAACCGCCTTTGTGCACATCTACGCTTTCGGCGCCCTTTTTAGCTTTATTATTTTCACGCATTGCTCTTCGAGAGGACTTTCTCCGTTCACGACCAGGTGGGATACTAAAGCTTTTGAATAGATTCTGTTGCAGTGTTAAAGGGTACGACGTCTTTATTTAGCTAGCTAAGAGGCTAGCAGAGTGAAGTGGGCTTGAAAGCTGAATTCATCTGACGGGCTGTCTGCACTCAAGGCACTTTCTTGTTTATGTTTCTGTTATGCTGTTAGCCTCTACGCAACGAGTAGCATGTGCGCATTGAAGCTAAATTCGTGCATGATAACGCCAAGTTGTTTGTACCTTTAACAGCTCTGATTTTGCTGTAATTTTTTATTTTGAAACTTTTTGCTGTGCCATAGAGGGATGTGATTGAAAAAGGGAATTCGGCTCTCCCCCTCTCCCTCGTCCCCCTTCACAGTCCACACAACCATCCGAGAGAACAATCGGCGCTGTTCTTTCACCCTGCAAAGGCTTTGGTAAGTTTTCAGTTATACAATGGAATTTAATTGTAGTTGCATGAAGATTTTGCCCATTGTCTTTTATGTTGACATTGTGCCATCATTTGGTTTTCTTTGCTGAGCTCAAGGTTTTCATGTTTGTTTGTTTTTGTTTTTTTTTTTTTTTTTTTTTGTTTGTTTTGTTTTTTTTTTTCTCAGTAAATTGCTGATTATTGATTACTTTTCCATGCATGTTCTCTTAATGGAGTTATTGGTATCAGTGTTTTTTTTAGTTGCATTTCAGTTACATTTGACAAGTATAAAGACTTAATTTTTTTTGGACAAATATAAGGATTTTGATTTTGTCATATTTTAGGACTTACACACACAACATACATATATACATATACATATATATATATATATATATATATATATATATATATATATATATATATATATATATATATATATATATTATATCTAACACACACACACACACACATATAGCTCAGTATTTAACTGTCTGTTATCTTTATATTTACATTAAAAATATATTTATTCATGTAAATGGCAGCCATTTGTTTGTTTGTGTCATACATAAATTGCTGTACAAGTGTGAATTTGGTCACCTTTGTTTACATTGAGTAAAACAACCATTGGTATTTTTAAGTAGTTTCTGCTCAGTTACTTATGACTATTATAAGGATTTGATTTGTGCAGATATAAGCATTTGATATTGACAGGTTTAAGGGCTTGTAATGACCAGTTTGTATTGGAATGTGTGGATGAATGTTTCAACTGTTTTGGCTGGTGTGGTTTTACCTCAGTATTTATTTATCTGTCTGTCTTTAGAAATCAATACAAGATAAATTCAGGTAAATTGTGTCACTGTTGGCAGTCATTTATTTGTTTATTTAATAAATAACTTGCTGTGCAAGTTTGGGTGCCTTTGTACATTGAGTAAAACAACCAGTGGCCATTTAAATAATTTCAGCTGAGTTACTTTTGACAAATATAATATCTATCAAAATCAAGTCCTCATTAGAATTTCGAAGGACCACTTTGTTTGGAATGTATGAATGTGGACAGTTTACTTATTGATTTATTATGATTCTTATTTGCTTAGTTCTTAATTATGCATATTTTGAAAAATACTTACAGTTAAGTTGCTTAGAATAAATTTAGCATGTGTCATTTATAACATAGCTTGCATATCTGACAACGGGTTGTACAGATCATCTTAGACATAGATGCACCTGATAACAATACTGAGTTTAACCTGGTAACATGTTATTTGGCCTTGCCCTCAGACGTCATGCATTATGGTTTGGTAATCTGTCAGTGTTACTATACTGAAGTGTTGTTGTAAAACTACGTTTTCAGTAGTTGTTATCAGTGAAATATCATGTTATTTAATAACAATTTGGATACCACAGCAAAAAAAAAAAAAAAAAAAATATATATATATATATATATATATATATATATATATATATATATATATATATATATATATATATATATATAGTATTGTTACACTGCATGTTTTAAAGCTAACATTCCTTTATTTAACTAAGAATTAAAGCTTTATTTTAATTTTTAGGTATGCATGAATTTGTGACTAATTTGGTGATGTTTGTTTACACTGAGTAAAACAACTAGTGGTCTTTTAAATAGTTGCAGCTTATTTCCTTTTGAAAGTTATAAGCACTTCTAAGGACTAATTTAGATTTTTTTCAGGATTCCTTGAATAGAAAGTTCTAAAGAATGTAATAACTTACAAAAGTGTAAAATTTATGCTTTCTGTTTACACTGAATAAAAGAACCAGGGGTCTTTTAAACAGTTCCTTACAGGAATGTGTGAATGAATGTGAACCGTTTATATAAATGAAGGTGATTTTTTATTTGTTGTTTCTTCAGTCACAGTGTGCATGTTATCCATGAATAATGTTTGCATGTCATAGCAGTGCTATTTGGCAACACAGATAAAGTTATTAGCCTCATACTAATTTTTTAAATTGTGAAAAAATTGGTTCTTAACTGTCAGCTGTTTATGGTTTGTTTTCTGTCAATATGATTTTAAGGTAATTAAAATGCAGAAGTTGGTACCAGTGCTAGTAGTGGTGCAACGGATAATAAAAGTCACGGTTTGGATCACATTATGGATTTTGAGTCAGGGATCGGATCATTTTTTTGAAACGGCAAAAAAAAAAAATTAGTGAAAGCTAGTATTCAGGTGCAGAAATGTAATAATTCAGTGTAAAATAACAACAGTGCTCACTGCTCAAGTTAAATACAGATTAATCTTTGTTAAAGCTGTGGTGTTATTTGATTAGCAGACAGAAGCAGGTATTTATTGGCTGCCGTCCCTTTAAGACCAAATGCACAGACCTAATACTGACACACATCAGGTTTCTTTCTCAGCAGTTTTCATTCACTTAAGACATAACGACTGTGTTTACTAGAATACTTGCCAAAACGGGTATTTTATCATAACTTTGTGTGTATGTGAAAGAGGAATCAGTTTGGTGTTCATGCGGTGTTTCTCTCTGCGTGTGCGTGCTTCAGTGGCTAAGCGCACAGAAAACAGCACGCAAGTTAAAATTGCTTGAATATGTAAATTGGCAAGACAAAACATGTGCAAATGATAAACTTTCACTTTAAGATGATTAAACTTACCAGTTAATTCGTGAATCACACGCATGCCGAACCGTGAGGCCTGGTCCGTGCGGATCACGGATCATCTACGATCCGTTGCACCTGTAAATGCCAGTGAAATTCTGTGTTGTTCCACACCTTTCCATACATTTCAACACCACAGGAAAATTATATTGAACTACTGCATTGAACATGCTTCTGTATGTAAGTAGTTAAATATTAGAGTGTGTATATTTAAAAATTAAATTGAAACGATGGTTATGCAGTGTCATGCATTTCTCTATTAAGTAAACACTGCTGTAAGTTTTTTTTTTTTTTTTTCTTTTTTTTTGAGTAATTAATTTTGGTATTATTGTTGTACAAAAGTAACAGTACTTCTGACATCCCTGTTTTAAGGTATTTAGATGTTGTTTGTTTGTTTGTTTGTTTTTTTTACATTTTTTACCATTAGAGTTCTAAAATTCTTTCTAATTTGATTCATGTCTGTTATCTTTTTGTGTTTTATGTCTTTTATCTTTGTGTCTTTGGGATTTTTTTTGTGGTAGAAAGTGATTTTAATGAATTGTGTTAGAAAGTTTTGCATTTGCTTTGTGAGTCATTGCTTCTCATGTCTTGTTTGTAGCAATCTCTTGATATACTTTTCAAATATTTGTCCTTTGATTTAAAATCTTCTTACTATTTTTGATCTCTCTTTTCTTTAAATCAGGACTGACAGGGTACCCACGGCAGAGAGGAGGAATAACTTGGTCAAACCACTGTACTGTGTTTGTGGTCTTCCAGCTAAGGTGTTCAAGACAGAGGTTGGATACACCCTGTGGACTATCTGAACTTTCACCTTTTCACTCCAACTTGGAACAATTGGAAAAAAAAAAGTTGCTCACCAGAGCTTTTTCATTGAATAAAGACATTACTGAGGAAATCAAAAAGTGGGACCATATTATTCGGATGTTGTCAAAGGAATACACCAATATCAGAAAAAGAAAGACATTCCCTCGTTGCTTCAGTTTTAAGTGGCTTTCAACACTAAATGGTTTGCTTTTTAGTGAAACAGATTTTGTGAAGCAAATTTTCATATGATATTAGTAGACATGTTTTTACTATTTTAACTGTAACTATAGTAACTTTGAAAGACTAATGCAGACCTGTGTTTATTGCATGATATTGTAAACAACCTTTACCCTTTTTTATATTTATAGATTATTATTTAATCCAAGACTTCCAGAGTTTTATCACATGCAGTGGCCCACTACTAGCCAAAACTTTGTTTGGGATGGACAGTCATAACATCAGACAAATTATTCCCACACAGGCATTTCTTTGTAAAAACTGGAGCTGCTAGCAGATTACTTTAAAGCTTTATATTGATTATTAGTGGCCCTTGTGCCAGATTTGTTTTTTTTCTGCACATCTTTTAGGTTAGATTACATTGTCCACTTTTCTGCAGTAGCAAGTGAACAGGGACAAAAATCCTTGGAACACCCCTCAACAGTGAGAGGGAGATGTTCCAGTTTGGAAAGTACCCCATGGACATTCTAGAAATGCTCAGTGGACACCAGGCTCACCAGTTCAAAGGACTGGGGCTGGAAAGACAACTGCAGCACCAACAACAGGTCCAACTTCAGCACCAGCAGCAGCTTCAACAGCAGCAGCAACAACAGAGTGAGGCATCTGGTGGTCTCCTGTCTGGGCTTGGCCTCGGTTCCCTTCAAGGATCTAGAAGTAATGCATTTGCGGATTCTTCATCCTTATTTGCCAAAATGAGTGCACCCCCTCCACCTCTTCCACAACAAACTCAATCCTCATCTTCACAAAGCACTCGTAAATCAAGCAAGATGAGCAGCAGCAGCGGGAGTGGCAGTTCTGCCTCTGGCTATCCACAGTTCCTACGCACATTTCACCCTGCTGAGGCTGTGCTAGCGCAGGAGCAGCTTCACTCAGGAATGGGGCGTTTCGATTTTGCTGGAGGAGGTACTGGAGGAGGATCTGGGGTAATTGGAGGAGTTGTAACATCAGCGCCACCACCCTTGCACCCTGGCCTCTCTGTTCCTCAGCAATCTCCTGGGCCATCCTCGTCATCGCCCTCCCCTTCGAGTTCAACCACCACTTCTAATAATCCCCCCAGCAGTAGCAGCTCAGTGGCTGGATTAGTCGGAGCCCAGTCTGATGCAAGAAGTTTACACCAGCAGTTCAGTTGCATGCTCGCTGCAAACCAATACCTGTTTTCTGGAGTACCCACAAACGCCAGTTTAGAACAGTTTCTAGTTCAGCAGGGTCCCCATAATCATCTCGGCCTTGCAGATTCAAATACAGGTCTTGCTCCTCCTCCAGCCCTCCATCCTTCCCACACCCATGGCCATCCAACGCCCCAGCCCCAGCAACAGCAGCAGCAGCTGCCACCTCATGCGTTGTCTCACCCTCACAGCCATGCGCATCCACACCACCCTCTACACCCAGCCCCCCAACCTTCACCTCTTGGTGGTTTTGATTTCCAAGGTATTCCTGTTCTTTCATCTAATCAGCTGGCTTCTCTAATGCAACAAGAAGCAGGCCTGCCTTTGCCACTCCCACTCCATCTCTCCGTACCAAAAGATGATGGGAAAGGAGATAGTGGATCTGGGGCTGGAGGAAGTGGAGGTAGTGGCAGCAGGAGAAAGAAAGCCATGGCTGGCTACCTGCCCCAGAGAAAGTCAGAGAATAACAGTAGCAGCAGTACAAGTAGTGCTAACTGCCATGCCAGCTCTGGGGCACATGGCCATGATGGGTCCTCTGGTCTTGTGGGAGGAGGTGGAGGGGTTGGTATGAGGGGTCTTGGTGGTGACCCCTCCTCCATCCTCTCCTCGTCAACACCGTCCTCCTCTTCTTCAACTGTCTCCTCCTCTTCTTCCTCTGCCCCATCTTCAAATTCTGCTTCCGTGCTGGTATCAAACATCTCTCAAAACCCCAAGCCCGAAAATCAGCAATCAATGGCTCCCAATATCACACAGCCAGAGCAAGAGTCTCTCTTTCATTGTGGAGAGTGTGGCAAGACATTTACCCACCTCCCAAGCCTTCGCCGACACATACGCTGCCATGAAGAAGATGGTGGTGGTCCCAACAGCAGCACAAACACAAACCCAAGTCATCAGCATCAGTCAGATATCCCCCACTCAACACAAGATGGAATTTCGCAAAATGCTCACCATCAGCATGAGAATACAGACCCCATGTCTTCCGCTTGCTCAAGTCCAGATAAGTCATACTGTTGCAATGAATGTGGAAAAGGGTTCAAGAAGAGAGGGCACCTCCTTCAGCATGGCGTTATCCACTCTGGAGCTCGTCCATATGCCTGCTCTGTCTGTGAGCGTTCATTCAACCGCAGAGAATCTCTCACTCGGCATGAGAAAATTCATGAAGATAAGCCCTACCGCTGCCCTGCTTGTGGCCGCTGCTTTAGAGAGAGCACTTCTTTGCTTAACCATGCTGCATCAGGTAACTGTGGCAAGCCAGGGAGGAGATCTAGAAGCAGTGATGGTAGCTCAATAAGTTCAGTAGAGGGCAAGGTTGAAAGTGACTTTCCAGGTGGACAAATGGATGACACAAAAGAATTGGTATTTTGCAAAAATGAGGATAGCACAGCAGCGATGTCTTGTGACAGTCTGTATTCACAGGGAAGAAGTGTTAATCAAAACCCTGTGGGCAAAACTGAAGAGAAGTATAATCCTGAGTATTCAAGAGATCCTTACCAAACTTCCTACAGAGTCGATGACTATCGTCGTCAACAGGCCAACCCATCATCCTATTCTGGAGACTCCTGTAGCAACAGCATGTCGAGTCCAGCCCTCAGAAAAGCTCCTTTAGCCCCCACACTTCATCCACACCCTCAAAATCAGCAGCACCATCACCAACCGCAGTCTCATCTGCCTCTCTCCTCTCTTCTGGATGACTCTGAGGATGAAGTCACAAGTAGTGCCATGTCTGCCATTGCTGCAGCTGCTGCCGCCTCTGTCTTGCCTGCTGAGATGAACAATACTGGGGGGCGAGAGGAACGGAGAGACATTATCGGAGGTCTGCTAGGAGGGCTTGGCTTTGGGTCTATGGGTACCTCTTCATCTACATCCGCAGGAAATGGTGGGAATGAAGAATGCCTGAGTGGTTCAATGATACCTTTATCTCACCCCACCCAACAGCAACAACCTAACTCACAGAATGCCAACAATCCTAATGCCAAACCCAAGCGGCCACGGAAGCCCAGACAGAAAAGAGAGCCCAGACCTGGTGGGGCTCCAGGAGAAGGAGTGAAACGTCGGAGGAGCAATGGTGCTGCTGGAGATGGTTCTGAAAGGCCTTATTTATGCACTGTTTGTGGGCGGGGCTTTAGCAGACGTGAGACCTTACGTCGGCACGAACGCGTGCATACAGGGGAAAAGCCATTTCATTGTGACATCTGTGGTAAAGACTTCCGGGAGCCGTTTCACCTTACCAAACATCAGACTGTTCACTCGGGGGAGAAGAACTACAAATGCACCCTTTGTGGAAAAGATTTTGGATATGCACAGAGTCTGAAAAGGCATGAAAAGCTGCATCTACGGGGAGATTTCAAGCCGAGGCGGAGTAAAACCAAATCTGCTGCAAATCAGGGGGCACCCGCTAATCAAGATCAACCCGATCAGACCAACCCTGGTGCTTATTACTCCTATTCTCAGGATAAAGTTCAAGGATCTAATGCTACCACAAGCAACCAACCCCCTCCAAAGCTATATACATGTGAGATTTGCTGGAAATCTTTCCGCCATCACTTCCACCTGACTGCCCATCACCAAGCCATTCACGAACACGGAGGGGAGAAACTGTTTTCGTGTGAAGTGTGCGGTAAGGCATTTTCCTACTCCAACAGCTTGACCAGACATAGATTATCGCAACACGGTTTGACTCGTACTGGGCCAACGACACAACCAACAGGAAGTGAATCTATTGGAACTGCCCCATCTGTCTCCGAGAGTGAGGCTGCAACCAATGCACTCCTTCATATAACACCCGAAAGTGGAAGTCATGGAGTACAACAGCCCCATTCAACCATTGCTCTCACGCAGCATCCTCAGCCTTCTGGCTATTCTCCACTCTTCTACACTCCAGAATCAGGACATCACAGTTCAAATGTGACTTCACACCCCCAACATCTGCACTACTCAAACCCCACTATGGGTCCCCTCCAGCTTCAACAGCCAATCAACGGGAAGCAGCTAATTTATTCAGGGGTTCCAAGTAACACTGTTCATTCCACTCCACCTCATATCCACATTTCACCACCCCAGCACTCTCAACACCACCAGCAACAGCACCCCTTTTCGATGCAACCTCAACATCTACAGCAAAGCCCTCAGGCCCAGGCAGATGGCACCCAGAGGAAGAAGAAAAAAAAAAAGAAAAAATATAAACTGTCTAGTAGCATGCAGTTGATGTCTGGATTCAGTGCTTACGAAATTGCCACGAGGAATATGTGTTTAAAACGAAAGAAGTGCAGGCTTCAGCAGCAGCTAAAGAAGAAGAAGTGGATAGCTCAGCTGAAATGGGCCAAGTTTACTGGAGGAGGGCTTGGTTTAAATGTAGGTGGAGGCACATGGCGTGTGGGGCGGTTAAGGTTTAGAGGCCTGCAGTCTCTCATTGTTCCCTTAAAGTCATACTCTTGCCCTGTCTGTCCCTTTACCACTTTTTCAAGTCACATAACTCTTTCAGTGCACCGTGTGACCAGGCATCCGCCAAGAAAACATGGCCGTCAGACTCGCCTTCGCTGCATAGTCTGTGGAAAACGTTCTCGAAGGCTACTGACAGCCCTTCGTCATCGGGCCCACCACCTGTCTCAAGGAGCGTTCTCTTGCTCTCGATGTCCCTCTCGATTCTGGAACGGCACTCTCCTGCAGCGCCACAAATTTGCTTGTCGGCATGTCAGTAGAGGAATCAAAATGTCAATAAAGGGGACTAATGGACCAGATCAGAAGGCAGAGGAACAGACTGAAAGAACAACAGTTGTGACAGGTTACAGGCACTAAGTAAATTGACATCTAAAACTGATGTTTTCGAGGCAAGGATTACGTGAAAGTAGGCATAGAGGACTTTGGTGTTAATCGCCACACATTCAACTCCTTAACCGTGGTCAGACAATAACCAAGGGAGTGCCTCTTAAAAATAAAAGACTCAGTTGATGTGAAAACAAGCCTGTACCTAAAGAACCATCCATTATCGACATGGATCTCTTAACACGGTTTCTCCAAAGGGGAAGAATATTCTAGATTATGGAACTGTTTTTTGGTAGCACATTTGTTGTAGCATCTCTATCCTCTAAAAATGCATTCATTATGTATTTTCGTAACTTTATTTGTGCTGCAATGATGGATGCATACCAGTGAAAGTGAACTAATTTGAACCGTAACAATCTATTCTCTAAACTAGTTTCCCCCCAGTACTCAAGGCTTAATGGTATAGCGTTTGTTTACTCTCAATTATACGTAGCTTTTTTGTTCATTGAGGTGTTGTTTTGTTTCCCCCTTTTGCTGTCTTGTTAAAATGCAAATGTTTGACCTGGAACTGAAAGTTACTGGTTTTGGGAAGAGAATCAAGTACATAGTTTGTGTATTCCCTATGAACAACCTCAATTATGACACTCCATTGTTGAATTGAACAGTGTCTCAAAGAGGACTCGCTGCAGTGAAACTGTCAAAACGTGCAAAATATTTTGCAGAGCTGATGCGGAGGGGACAGAATGGTGTTGCTAATGCCATGTTCCTGTGTTTAATGTCCTCTGTTTTTTAAGAAATATGTAAAGAAACCTTTGCAGGTGTTTCTATGGCAAGTGTTAATGTCTTTGGTTGTGAGATTGGCTAGCGGGAGCGAGGAATAGCCAGTCTGTACTGTACAATGCGTATTATATTTTATTATGTAACAATTGTGTTCTTTCTTTTTTATTATTCAAAGTATACTTTTTTTTTTTAATTTTTACTATTTTAGGGGTGGGTGGGTTTGTGGCAGGGTCTGTCATTGTAAAATGTGGGGAATATATGTATCGGTGTGATTTTTGTTCCCTGCCCCTTTGATCTGTTTAACCCAAACCACAGTTTAGCCCAGCTTTCCCAACACTATTGTATTCATTCTCAATACTTTACTTAGCTCTACTTTCCCAATGTTTTCCTCTCAGTAAACTAAAATACAAAATATAAATACTAAACAACTGTTTTCTTTTTCTGAGTCAACAGAAATGTTGAGTTTCTCAGAAAGCAAATAAAAGGATAGAAAATGTACAGTCTTTGTTCTGAGCATTTCTTCTGAATGTTTATGAGAAGCAGAGCTTTGCCTCTTCGTGATGGTAAGCAGATTGGGTTAATTGGTTATTTATGGCTTGAAAGTTAAATGATTTATAAACATCAAAAGAGAGGATACGACCAGGTGTTCCGCACCTGGTGCCATGGTGCCTAGTTCTGCTGGATGGGGCTGTTTACAGCTCACATGTGTTGGCACATGCCCTATGCAGTGCCATACATTATTAGAGGTGGAGGGAAGAATACACTTAAGGGTACTTTAGTTTGGTGTGTCAGAGGAACACAACCGTCTGTTCACTTGGTTTCTCTCTCGGGTGTCTCCAAGCAAAAGTTTAATGAGTTCAATACAGGAAATCATCTCACATGACCTTAAATGAAATAAACATGAAACTGCAAGTTGCGAACAATGTTCACTAGGTGGCAGTATTGTTCTCTGTGTGGCCTGAGAGGCCTCAGAAATCAAATCAACTCTATTTGCTTTGCAAGGCTTGTGCAGTGCAGGATGCTGAACCAAATAATGCACAATACCAACAATTCTGTGCACCCCCCCCCCCCCCCCCCCCCCCCCTCCCCCCCCCCCCCCCCCCCCCCCCCCCAGGATCACATATATTAAGTTAATTTGTTTCCAAATCTGTTATGTTGTACTAAAGAATTTTAAGATTTAAAGTTACTGTAACAGTCTTTGTATTCTCATGTTTTGTTTTAGAACTGTTCTCCTTTTCATATTACATATGCAGGTTTCCTAGTAAAAGAAAACATGGATTTATCTGAAATTTCAGGTGAAGTGATAGAAATTTACATAGCGATTGTACATTTTTCTTGTTTTGCTGTTCATTATTTCACCATCTATGTATTGGTTCTTCTGAGTGCTTTTACAGCATGCTTGCTTGTAAGTCAGCATGAAACATAAGTCTATCTTTTGAGATTCTTAACTGAGCACTTAGTATATCTTTAAATCAATAAAAAAGACTGATGGCTACATTATAAATAGAAATACACCCATCTCTATAAATAAATTAGTGCTGTCAAACAATTAATCGCATCCAAAATAAAAGTTTTTGTTTACATAATATGTGTATGTGTACTGTTTATTTATTATGTGTGTGTATATATATATATATATATATATATATATATGTGTGTGTGTGTGTGTGTGTGTGTGTGTGTTTGTGTGTGTGTGTGTGTATATAAACATACACATTCAGTATATATATTTTGAAAATATTTTCATGTATTTACATTTATATATTTATATTATATTTTATATTTATAAAACAGCATACTTTTCTGAAATATATACATGCATGTGTTTGTATTCATATATACATAATAAATATACACAGTACACACTCAAATATTATCTTAACAAAAACTTATTTTGGATGCAATTAATCGTTTGATAGCACTAAAATAATAATAATAATAATTTATTAAAAAAAAATTATAATCCTTAATTGCATTTCACACATATTTTTACCAATAATTTTCAGTTGTTTATTACTGGTTAAACTCCTTTAAAAACCACACTTATCAAGAACAATTTCTAGCCAATGCAATACTGAGATGAGCATAACTAGAAAAAGCTATAAAAATGTTTCCATGCCTTGAAAACTTTTAAAAATGTATTTTACGAGGCCTAAAAAAAATCAGTTTCAAAATTCTCTCATATTTCTAGGTTCTCCGTGACTCTGCAAACACTGAATATGGAATGAAAGGAATGAAAGCCATGGAAATTCACTTGTCAAAAGTTATGGGGGTTCACACTTGTATACAAGTTATTATGCAGTTGTAAATCAGATCCAGAAAAAATCTTTACATCTTGCCCTTTAGTGCATACAACTTAATGAGGATCAGATGTTTTAATATTATTTCAAAGGGATATCATCATAATTTTACACACTTTAAATTGTGCATAGTAAACCTATCAGCTGTGTGGTCAAAAACTGCAGTCTGTGCAAAAGAATCCCTGTGGATGGAACCTTCTTCGTATTTGTTTTCATTTTTAAACACGCAAAGGCAGATTCCATTTGATCTCTGCATCTGACAAGAGTTGCCGGGACTAATCCACAAAGATCTCACCGAGTCGCCTTGGCATGTTGTTTTACTCCCATCTCACGCGGCACTAGCATGGGGAGAACTCTGGGAGGAGCGACTGACCTAGTTTTGTCCAATCGGATCTGGCGAAGGGCGGATACTGACCTACTTTAGACCAATCGCGTGAAGGAGAGGCCGCCGGCAGGTAGCGTTCGCGCGTGCCTGAGCCATGTGCTTGCTACGAGGTCTAGTGCTGTCCTCAAGGTACTGTGGAAATACATTTGTGTCGGCCAAACAGACATGCTCACGTTTTCTGACTTATTCTAGCCAATGATAGCAGGCAACAAATTAGAGAATGAATGATTATGATGATGATGATTAGAAACAGCAGTCGCAGTTTGAACTTGGATGGACCAGACGGATGTTATTGCAAATCCGATAACAGTCTTTTGCAACTATTGATTTTGGCCATGCGTTTACACATATTCGCAGGCACGTTCTCATAGACAATGTTGCCACTGTGTACGTATCACTGCAGCCCAGCAGATCTTGCAAGGCAACTTCTCTAGCGCATATAAAGATTAATGACATGACGCTGTCATAGTTACAGAGATGATTCTTGCATACATATTTATCAGGAATAGTGTCAATTCAAAGTCCGAATTAAAAGTAATTTTGACATTTTTAGTGGGACTATAAAAACTCATTCGTATGATTACGATTGTTCAAGGAAAAAGGAATCAAAGTAATGCACTTCTAGTCTCCAAATCAAGATTTTTGATGAGAATGCTGCAAACTATTTTTTTTAAAGCCAACATAAATAACAAAGAATACATTTATAAAAACCAGGCACTTTTTAAAATTGCTTTTTGTCATTGACACGCACATGTATTATATCGACCTTTGTCCTGTTGTTTTGATGCATGTAGCCTCCCGTTCAAATTAGTTCGATCTCTGAAAATGTAGCGGCACAGAAGAGGTTAGTGAGAAACAGGGGTGGTCTGACATTAATATGTAAACAGGGACACTTTCTATTGGTCAGAGCGGCTCGTTTATCATATTGTGGGCGTTGATCGAGGAGGTGTGTATAATGAATAATGAATAGCCCCGCCCTTCAGTGCCGTTCCCCCGTGAGAGGTGATGTCACGAGCGCTGCCCGTGTACGTTCCAGCTGACTCTTGCTACGAGACCGAGCGCTCGCTTTACCGAGTGCCTGAAGAAAGAGAGAGAGAAAGAGGTTGCGGAGGTTAGCTACAAAAATAACGAGAGAGGAAAGCAACAAAGAGGGCAGAGGAATAATAACAGCCATCTCACCGCTCACGTTTAATTGTTTATTATATTCAGAAGAGGGGACCCATCTTTTTATTTGCACACGGAGTTTTTTACAGCTCTCTCTCCATTCGATTCAGTCTGATATTGTAGTTCACTCGCAGTTTCCTGCCGACTCTGGGACTCAATCGTATTTCTGCCTCCATGGACGCCCGTCTAATCCAACTCATTCGTTTTTTCGGGGAATATTTCTGTCCTGGACGCGAGGAGCACCAGTTTAATACGATGACATACGTCGACAAATGAGCGGCGATCCCACGGAAGGTTTACTGAACGCCAAACAATCTGCAGAATATTCTTTAACGGGAGCCAGTGCGTTTGAAGAGGATGAAGTACAACTCCGGCATCTTTCTCACTTGAGCGGACCGTACAGAACGTCAGTTCACTTCATATTCCTAATGAGAACGCATTAGGACTTTGAATTCGAATTGCTCATGAACTTCAATACACATACCTACCCCGGTTCGTTCAACTGCCAAACTCTGGGTTTTTGTACATTTCTACTTTTGATTGGAACACTTGATTCAGTCAACCAGCTCAACTGTCCAGTGATCTGAAAAGTTATTAACTGCTTAAACCTGGACCTAGTGTTACACCGAGTAATGTCCAGGCCAATTTCTCAGCTACTGCCACCTGACCTTCCAGCAGGGACCAGTCCACAGCTCGGTCCTGCTAACCCTGCAGGTACCACCACCAATGGCCACCTGAATAATTCCATGGCCAGTCTGAAATCCCTTCTTCAGCTGCCTATTAAAGGGGACCAGAGAGGGAAAGACTGCTGTGCTGAGATGAAAGGTGACTCACTCTGTCTATCTCATCCACTAATCCACTCTTACACTCTCTTAAATAGTGTCTCTGTTAAAATAATCTGTTATCCACAATATAATTTTTGCTTATAGTGTAGTTAAATCATCAACAGAGAGCAGCAATGTAACTTTTGATGCCTCACAAGCTCTAGGCTGATCTACCTCGGTTCTGTGCAACCAGGAAACATCTTCTATTCTTCACTCAGTCAGGCTGTTTCCTCGACTCAGTGGTTAAATCGTTGACAAATGATGTGAATTGACGGGTTCACTATAAATTAAAGAAATGTAAGGGCCTCTCCCCTCTCTTAAAGGGATTTCTGAAGCTCCAATGGCTGCTATTAAAGGGATGCCATCCTAAAATGCATTGAGGTGTTGTCTTAATACGGATGTACACATTACTATTTGCTCAGTTGCGCACTCTTGTGGATAATACACGTCACTTCAGGTTTAGAAATAATAAAAAATAATAAGAAAAATACTGTGACAAGTCAGACAGCACTTTTAGTAAAAGCCCAGTGTTGTATTATCAAAATGTATTTATTCGTTCTTTAAATACAAGTTTGTTTTTAATAAATTTTCCAGTGTTATGACATCTTTGCTGCTGTGCTTTGTTGAAAACTCCCACTCTCCATCAATATCCTCTTTCTCTTTCCATTTGTTACCATTGTTTCCCTCTTCCAGTTTATTGGTTGCAACCTCTAGAACATTCCTCCACTTCCCATTTGTCAGGACACTGTTGTTGTCGAGTAAAACAAAGCTTTTTCCCAGCTATCACTATGCAGTGCATATTCCCCAGCTCCGTCTTCAAAAGCCCCTGTGCTGGAGATGACAGCTCAACTCCCTGCTTCCCTCAGAAGCACACATGCAGCATTCTCATTTGCCAGCCAGATCCAACCCCCCCCCCATATCTCTCATCTCTCCATCTGAGCGATGGGCAGAGAGAAAGAGACTTCCATCTTGGCCCATGGCATTCCAGCCGTGTACATGGCATTGTGTGTTTCTAAGCCTATTGCAGCTGTGATACTCCAGCAGTTCAAGGGTCATGTAATCGTGAAATTTGTTTATTCATTAAGCACACTGTACGCCTGTATGCATGGGTGCCATGTTTATTTGTGGAAATATGAGCGGACCAATATCACAACTATTTATTATTTTAGTATTATGGTTGAAAACCAATAAACATCCAATTAGGGATGGGTGATATGGAAAAAATACTTTATCACAATTTTTTTTTTTTTTTTTTTAAATGTCACAATTCACTATATTATAACGATTTTATCATGATTAAATTGGTATTTATTTTCAGGTGCAATAGGTGTATTTAGCAGGAGCGTTCAAGAAATTGAATAAACAAATATAAAAATAAAACCCTATATAAACTGATTCCTAAAGCAACTGTATTAAAGTTTTTCAGTCAAGAATAGTGAGTGATTTTTCTCTTTGTGTTTTGTTGTTTTATTAATGCTAAAGGAATAGTTCACCCCAAAAAACTAAACAAAACTGTCATCTGTCTATCAATTTTGTCATAGTGTTTTATTTTTATACCACCATTTATTAAAAAGTTGTTTCAAACCTGAATGAGTTTCTTTCTTCTGCTGAACATAAATGCTATTTTGAGGAACGTGGAAAACCAAACAGTTGCTTGTCCACAGTGACTTACATAGTATTTTCTTCCTGCTATCAATTTCAATGTGGACCAGCAACTGTTGAGTTACCAACATTCTTCAAAATATCTTCTTTTGTGTTCAGCACAAGAAAGAAATTAATACAGGTTTGGGATAACAAGTGAGTGAGTAAATAATGACAGAAATCACATTTTAGGGTGAACTATCCCTTTAATGACAGTATGTTTAGCCTGTATGTCTTTATGTCTGTGCAGTCTGTATATTTAATACACTCAGAAATAAAGGTAAAACAGCTGTCACCGGGGCGGTACCTTTTCGCACACCCCTGCGTCCAATTAAAATGATATACTGTTTTATCTACATAAATAAAAATAAAGCACTAAAAAGACAATTATTATAACTGCTACAAGTGAATTTCATCCCCCAAACATTATAATGTACAGTAAGTTAAGAGGATATTCATCTTGAGATTTGCTCATGATTACATTTAACATTATTATTAAATAATTAGTGTTTTAAAGATGGGATTTAAGTGAGTATTAGATGATGGCGAAGATAATCTAAATGTAAAAATAATGGACATGGGCATGCGGAATTAAGTATTCCGTATTGGTCGCCGTGATTTTGCCAAGTAAGACATGTTCCTGGATCAACATCTTTTGATGATCCTGGATCAACATCATTATCCAAAAATATAGACTTAACCCAATCCCTACCCCTAAACCTAACCCTACCCATAATTTAATCCTAAAATCGGTGTGAAATGATAGCTGATTAACAAGGGTGTAGAAGCACCTAACCCTGATCGTAAGCCTAAAACAGATTATTTCCTGAAAAGTTATCCCTCAATTCTGATTGGCTGATAGGAATGTTGTTCCAGGATCAACAAGGACGTTGATCCAGGAACATGTTGTACTTGGTGAAATCATGCTCAACATTCCGTATTATCCAGCAGTGTTTTGTTGTTGTTGTTAACTAAAGTTAAAACTACTGATAATTGTTTGTGGTAATTACAATAAATCTACATAAAATGACTAAAATAAACTAAAAATGTTTTATAAAAATAAATGAAAACTATATATATTAAAAAGTAATAAATATTTGGATTAAAGCATTGAAATAATCTAAAAATAAAAGCTAATAAAAACTAAATTAGTAAAATGATTAATTACTATTAAAATAATGTGTAATTAATATTAAAATACTATGTAAGTTTTTTTTTTTTTTAAGTTTACAAAATTTATAGAAGTACGTGATTAAGCAATCTTCCAAACCGTGTTTTTGTCTTATCCTTAATCACTACAGAATGCCTACATTTATATTCAGACCGTTCTTCCATAAGACACATGCAGTTTTGTTTATTAACCACTAGAGCTCCAAAAGTTGCACATTGAACCTTTAAAAATCCAGAATCTTGCTGATAATGTTATGGTACTGATATATCATGCATCCCTTGAAATTTTAATTTGCACAAATTTTGAGCTCTGTGCAATGGTAAATTTTTTTTTTTGTGATTAAGTCCAGAATTTTAAAGATTTTCTTTCCATGACATATATACTAATTTATTTATGATAAAAATAAAAAAGTGAACATATTTGATGGATTATTGTTCTTTTTGCCACTCTCAGATAAAGATAAACATCTGGACTCTGATGAGGATTCATTGGGTGGAGTTGGGGGCATGAATGGTGGGAACGGCGCCCCGCGTTCCACTAACCAGTCCGCCTTCCTCGGCCCATTGCTGTGGGAGCGTACATTGCCGTGTGACGGAGGCCTGTTCCAGCTACAGTACATGGACCTGGAGGAGTTCTTGACGGAGAATGGGATGGGGTGCATGCCGTCGGGAAACACATGCAGTACGGCCGCTCAGGTCCCTTCCCAGAGCACGCAATCGGCCGTACCCTGCCAGAGTTCCCAGTGCCCACCTTCTTCCTCTCCGCCCTGCTCTTCCTCCGCCTCCTCCATCTCTTCCCTCTCCTCATCGTCTTCATCATCCTCTTTACTGGGTCTGGATGTGCCACAGGGCCCTGGACTGCTGGGAGGTCCAGAGTGTCTGCATGGTAAGAATGTTTTTCATTTGATTTTCTGATGAATCATAATGGCTTGCTAATGGTTTAGTTGTCGCATACTATGTTTTTAACGAACTGTCTAAAATAAGTGCATATCGCAGATTGATTAGTGTGTGTCTTTACGACAACTTTATTTTTTTTCCTCCACTTTTTTTTGTGTATTTTTGTGTGTGCATTGGTGTGAACATGAGCAGGATAGTTTCAGCGACTCATGTAGACTGCAGTGAGGCATGATGGGATGTCTAAAACTGTTGGCATCTGAAGCCCAGGGCAATGCAGGCTTTGAAGCTTTAAGGGCACAGCTGTGTGTGTGTGTGTGTGTGTGTGTGTGTGTGTGTGTGTGTGTGTGTGTGTGTGTGTGTGTGTGTATGTGTGTGTGTTTGTAGAGTGGAAATGTTTCTTTACAGCATAATCATCAGAGCAGATAATAACTTCATGTAATATTTGGGGAAGCACCAAATTTAGCTTTATCATGCAAAAGAAATCCTACCTAACAACGTAATGGCATTAGTGATTGCACATAGTGCAATACTTCCAATATGTCTATAGTTTTGTACATTGTTAAATTGAAACCAAAATAAATTACTGTGCAGTATTCTGCACTGTATACTATTTACAAAAAGATCCATTTGAATTTTCAAAATGCTGCACAGAAAGAGGGAAAGAGAGGACCGCTGGGTGCATTTCTATTGCATGTTTTGAAATCTCTCTATCTCTCTCTCTCTCGCTCCCCCTCCCTCCCGCTCTCTCACACATTGGGGCCATGTGCAGTAGACTTGTCACGTGCTGATGCAGAGAGCAATAGAGAGAGAGATTGAAGGAAAAGAACAGACAGGGGAGGAGAAAGAGGGGCAAGAGGGATAGAAAGAGAAAGCTAAAAAGATATGCATTTTAAAAGATATGTATGCATATGCCGGGTATTTATCTTTTCTTCATGGTAAAACAAATGTTTGATTGAGTTTGGACATCTGAAACAGATCAAGTTGTGTGTGCTGTGTACTGATATGTGTGGTGCCAATAATGTGATAGATAGATAGATAGATAGATGGATAGCATTTGGTTTGTTTTTGTATAAAATGATAGAATGATGTATAGAACGATTGAACGACAGAACGATAGATAGATAGATAGATAGATAGATAGATAGATAGATAGATAGACAGATAGATCTGTAAGTCTATACGGATAGATAGATAGATAGATAGATAGATAGATAGACAGATAGATAGATAGATAGATATTATTATTATTATTATTATTATTATTATTTAGATAGACAGACAGATAGATTGGTCTTAGGTTGGTCTTTATATTAACAGATAGATAGATAGATAGATAGATAGATGGGTTTGTCTTTGTATGGCAGTATAAACACTGTATGTCATTGTGTGTGTTTGTATAGCTTGTACGATGTGAATTGTGCACACAGCTGTGTCTCTTGTTTATGTCTCCTCCCGCATAGAAAGGAAGAGGCCCAAAGGACAGCTGGTCTTGTACATGCTCATGGGAAAAATAAAACACTTTTTTCCCTTGCTAGATTTCAGATAGATGAGGATTAGTACAGGAACTGGACAATACGTTGGTTTGGTGGGAGGGCGCTTTACGTAACGATCTTCCTATATCACTTTGTGTTGGTCTTTGTGCGTTGTCTTAATGAATGAAAAACAAACTTTGGCAGGCCTCCTTAGAAGCTCTTTATTAAATTACAAAGAATTTGATTATGTTTACATGAGAAAATTGGGCTTTCGAGAGCTGGTTTAAGTCTGAAGCCGGATTGTTCTGTTGTTGAAATAAACAGAATTATCTTATTTCAACATTTACAGGCAATGTTTAAAGGTGCATACAACAGCAAATGCTACTCGCATATAATTAGCTCTTAATCATATGTGTGTATCCCAAAATACGTTAAATCTGTGTAAGAAGTTACTCTGGAACAGTTTAAAGCAGCAGTTCAGAACCACTAAAGCAGAAACCGCTATTACAGCTAATGTATCATAATTAACGTCAAGTGCTCGCCTTCAAATCGCAGCGTTATCAGCTGCTCTAAAAGCATATTTCACACTAAAAAGAGGAAGAATATATGAGAAGTAAGCAAAGTGCTGTAAAGTGCTGGAAAACGAGGCTCAATGAATTTAAACGACCTCGGCCGAGAACAAAATGTGAGCGTTTTCAGGGTCAGCTTTATCGTGTTTCTCTGGATGTTTATAATGAATTGAAACTGCAGGTTGGCTTGTCGAACTTGCCTGCCAGCTGCTGAAATTGGCAAGTGTCCACGTTGGCTTTTGGCGCAACCTTGTGGCCAAAACAAGCCACTGCATCTAGTCAGGGAACACACACTTGTATTGTTCATAATCCTCTTTGCTTTTAGCCCAGACGCGTGGTGTTTTCATCTGTCTGGTAACATGTGGTCTGCGACATGTGAGAGACTCTTTTTTTTCCTGACGCTTGTTTTATTTTCTCAACAGGGGCTCAAACTGTACCACCTGACCCTTCTCCAAGCCCCTCCTGCCCACCTCCGCCGGTGGTGCCGCCCACCAATGTGGCTGATGTCATGGTGAACTTTGATCCTGACCCCGCTGACCTCGCCCTGTCCAGTGTGCCAGGCCAGGAGGCGTTCGACCCGCGCAGGCATCGCTTCACAGAGGATGAGCTGAAGCCTCAGCCCATGATCAAGAAGGCCCGCAAAATGCTGGTGCCAGATGATCAGAAGGTACTACAGATAATTTTATTTTTAGAGATTGTTTTCCAAATTTCTTATCATGCTGCTGGCACGCATCTATGAATAATCAATGAAAATTAAATATTATAAAAAATTCTAAAGGATAATATACAGTTTTAATCAGTATCCTAAGAGTCCATTTTATAAAAAACATCAACCATATTGTTATAAACATTATAACTTTATGGTTCTGTGCGTGAATAAGCCGCTGTTATTCTGATTATTACATATTACAATAGATAGACAGATAGATGATAGTTTTCCAAATTCCAGATAAACTTGATTGCTTTATCATGCTGCTATGCCAATATTAAAATTCTAGCTGATATTTAAATTTATATGAAGCCAGCAATTATTAATAATATGGTAAATAACAGGTAAATGGCCAATGTTAACAATTTATAATATTTGGTGTAAATAAATTAAAAATAAAACATGCACACGAAAACCCTCCAAAATAAATTGTTTTAAATTTATGTATAGAATGAAAAATGGATATTCATTTTATGAGGATTAGATTTAACAGTATAATTATTAAATTACTAAGTTTTGTGCGCATAAATGTGAGCATGACGATAAAGCTAATCTAAATGTAAAAATTGGTGGAAATTAGCATGCACAATTAAATATTGAATATCAACTGATATGATTAAAATAGGTAATATTGTCTAATAAACCATATGGTACTCATATCATGTATCCGTAATTATGATCTGACCCTGTTCCCCATTTTTTACCTTCAAAGGATGACAAGTACTGGAGCCGACGCTTCAAAAACAACGAAGCAGCAAAGCGTTCTCGCGATGCCCGCCGGCTGAAGGAGAACCAGATTTCATTCCGAGCGGCATTCCTGGAACGGGAGAACGCCGCCCTTCGCCAGGAGGTTGCCGACATGCGGAAAGAGCTGGGCCGCTGTCGCAACATCATCAGCAAATACGAGAGCCGTCACGGAGACTTATGAAGAAGAGAAAGGAAGAACAGAAGGAAGAGAAAGACACAATTACTGATTTTGAAATAGTGTTTCAAGGGCTGTTCAACTCATCCTGGAATGGCATTTTCTCGTAGCGTTTGCTTCAAATAAGCACTATGATACTCTGTTCACTGATTTACATTTCTTTCCGGACATGCAGGGATCGGTTGAATTAGCTGGTGTGGTGCTTGGTTGAAACAAATACTTGAAAAATTGTGGTTCAAAGTTGAACAGCCCCAGCATGAGGGATGTGCACAAGGTCTACCTGGACTAGAAGCACAAGTGCATTTCATAAGCATCGGCTCTTCTCCTACGATACACCCCAAACCTTGACTGAGGATGTGCAATCAAATCTCTTATAAATACTCACAGATCATAAAGGCAGATCATTTATAATGTCACGTAGCCCTTGTGAACATCCTCTTTCTACACGGGATGATTTTCTCAAAGAGAGAACTATACAGGAGGCGGTAGAGATGTAATTTTTTTCTATGACAAAAAACACATTGTATATTTTTGAACTGTTAGGGTCAGCTATAATAGAGTAGATGAAGAGGCGGAGGAGGAACGCGGATGGCGGCGAGAGCGCGAAAGAGATTTTGACATAGGAAAACTGTATATTTTTATACTTGCAGAAGCAGGCAGGCGATGAGATTTTGGAAATAATCTTTTTTGTATATTTTATATATGGGTGGGAGGGTGCGGGGAGCTGGACTGAAAGAGGGCTATATGAAGAAAAAGTCAGGATCGTTATCATTAAATGATATATTTTCAACATCAGGGGCAGTCAGGCTGATCAGGAAGAACAAGACTAAAGGGACGAATGTCAATAAGAATTGGGAAAAGAAACGGAGCTGATGAGAAGCTAAAAATAGCGAACATGAAAACTGTATAGTTTCAAATTTTTCATCATGGATTTGTTTAAGCACTTGTTTTGGTATATTTGATTCCTTTTCTTAAAATTCAGTGTGATTTTCCTATCCTGAGGTGAGAGAGAGAGAGAGAGAGAGAGAGAAAGATGGCATTACATCCTGTCACTATGTCTCGGGAGTCATGAAATGTGTGCAAGATTTTTCTGTGTATATATTTAAATGTTAAAGCAAATATGTCCACATGCACACACAGACACACACACACACACAGACACACACACTCTTTTGAACACAAACTGGACATGGGTTTTCATGGCCAGTATGTTTATATATATATATATATATATATATATATATATATATATATATATATATATATATATATATACATATATATATATATACGCACAGACAGACTCTTTGAAGACGTGAACCACAGAACTGTTAAAAGCAGCAATATCCTTTCTCTCTCTGTCTCTGTTCCTCAAGCTTTTGACGTTGTGATCGGTGCTGGTTTGGCATTTCTCACCCAGGTCGAGTCGGCAGCGAGTGGGTTGCATGCTGGCGCATGCTTGCGTATTTTTCCGCCGCAGGAAAAAACACTCTTCGTGTTTACGATCGTCATTTTATATGGTGCTCGCCCAGTCTCTTGACCCAGACGCACATAACCCAACAGTTATAACCTGTTTGCCTATAACCTTTGCTCTTATGATTTCTTATGATTATTGATCATTGTATGAGGGATTGTATACATATATATATATATATACATAGACCTACATGAGTATATCTATACATTTCCTCAAAATTAACCCCACATCCCCCCAAAAAACATGCACCCTAATACTACTGTACCATACAAGTACAATATTATATATTAAATATGAAACTATTCTCTCACTAGATATATGTGTGTACATGAGTATATGCTTGAATATGTGATTATAGATGTAATTTGCATAACTTGAATATATAAATGTAGTATCTTTCCGATAAAAAAAGACAGATCTGATTTCTTATCCGTTTTCTCAGGTGTCTGGGATGACTATAAAAAAACATGCCACGCTGATCAGTGATACTGTGGCTTTTTTTGCTTGATTGTTGTCCAATTTTTTGAAGCCAGCTAATGGTGGCTGTATAATTTCATGGAAATGAATAGTGCACTATCAACTATTTTTGGAAGAAGATTCTGTTAAAAAAAGAAAAGAAAAAAACAGTGCTGGATATATAACTTTATTACTTTACAGATTGGAATTAAATGTCTTTTCCTTTTGAACCTTGTTGCTCTATTATTACGATTGCTTGCATTATCATTGCTGTTGTTATGATTATAATTCTCACGTTTCTTTTCAGTTTTTTAACTTACTTTTCGTAGGAAATGTATTGCTCTCTTACCTCCCTTGTAACCGCAAGACCATCTTGAATTACTCAATGGAGCCCGTTCACTGTTGGAACCATCCACCAAGACTGTGCAAGGCCTCAAGTGCATTGGGGGGGCCGTAATCTTGTCCTTGTGTGTATGAATTTGATATAACCCTGAAACAAACAAATAGTAGACTGACTGTTCCTTTTTCTTGACAGAACTTCTTCTTCTACCACCTTTGACTCACTACTTTTTGATGCCATGCGTTTAAAAGAAGCTTAAAGCAAGTGAAGATTGAAACCTTAAAGAGCTTAAAAACTTTTGACAGTGCTATTTTTCTATGTAACTGTGTGCACATACTCTTTCATGGGCATTGGCAGCCCGTCGTCGCTTTTGTAGTGATGGCGTGCTGCTAAATGTTATTGCGGGTATTGTATTCATCATTTTATCCCTTTTCCACGTGGATTACGAACAGCTCCCTGTTTGTGACTGTTATGAACTATGAATCTTATGAGTGCACCACTACCAAACATCACTTGGTAATGTCTACTGTTCCTGCCTATAGGGATGCTGGGAAATGTGGTCTGCCCCCACCCCATCCCCCCCTCCCCAAAAAAACACCAATAAATAATTACCCCTGTTCACTGACAATGAATCACTTGTGCTGTAAATACCAATTTATTTCAGAATTGATGGTTGAAAGCAAAGTCATTTGTAAATAGGCCATTTTGAATGAATGCCTTGGAATCTGATCAGGAGCTGATTTGTTATAAACCACTGGTAAACCAGAACATTATGCCAAACTCTGACTCACAATCTAAATGGTGATAGAAGTGCAATAGCAGCTCAGCCCTTGCTTGTGCATTTTGTTTACTCGCTGCTATTGTCAGTCTCTAAGCTAAGTGAATAAAGGTTAACAGCAGCTGTGTCACACACCCTATCAGCCAACTATCCAAACCAGTTTCAGGCATGCAAAAGGCTCTTTTAGCCTGCTTGCATGCCATCTGTTTGGCCTTGTGCATCGAATACTTGCATCAATATACGGCTATTATGCTCCTAAGTCTTCTCTTAAATGTATCTTAAACTGTAGGTGAAAGTTTGAAACTGTTCCAATCCAAAACGCTCCAAAAGGTCAAAAAGTATGTCCTCAGTTCGGTCTTTATCTCTGAGAAGCATTCAAATATAGCATCCATTCTCCCAAGTGGCCTTCAACAGAATGCAGGTGAAAAGCTTGAAATTGCAGAGTGAAATGTTTTCACTTACTGAAACGTCTCACTGTGACTCCAGTTGCATCTGATTTTAATTAAGTTAGGGATATGTATGAAAAATGATGTCTGTACAAATCAATTTAATAGGTGTATTGAAAACGGTCTAGACTTCGAATTGGATCACCAACTCAAGTCAAGGTTTATTATTGCGGCTCTCTTCTGCTGCATTGGAGACTAAACAAAATGTACTTTCCCCATTGCGAACATTTAGCACAAGACAGGCAACATTAAACAGTAAATGGAAATAGAAAAATAAAAAGAACATTACCAGGAGTGGGCAACCATAAATTGGACATTAATATTAAATGTGGTGCTCAGTGCATTATTGCAGTGTTGAAGGGAGAATTAATACACTGAGGTCGGTACTGTAATTTCATACACATATGTATGCCTTTCAGTGCCTAGTAGACTTTTCAGGTGGGAGGCTGGGGGAGGCAATGAGTCAGTGCTATTGAGCAGCTAGATGGTTTGAGGAAAAAGCTTTGTTGTATCTGGTAGTGTTATGTGGATAAATAGGAGTGTTTTGGTAGGCTAACATTAGACAACTAAAAATAGTAAACAGAGACCAGCTCATGCTGGTCTGCCAAGGAGTCATAGTGGTCAGCTTACGCTGTATTCACCAATAGGCCGGGGGCTGTAGTTGTCAGCTTGTTGTATATGCACCAGCAGCCCTGCTGCTCATCTTATTTTGGCAGCCCTTTGGAGGGCCCTGACAGTGTGAGGCCCTGGGGCTCAAGGTCCATAAACCAGGCCTGGCCATACATGCTTCATAACATGCCAAAAGTCTTTATGTTTGATTACAATGATATCCCAGAACAGTCTGGTCCTGACAAGCTTCTGCTTACCTGTAGATGGTAGTGAAGTTCAGGCCTCTTGTGTTGATGTTTTGAATCATCTTATGGAGAAAAGATGGCAGTTCTCCATTAATGAGGAGGTGTATGAGTTGTATGTATGTTGCTTTATGGTATGAGTCCACAATCATTGAAAAAGACAGAATATTAAAGAGGTAGCTTGTACAAAAACGTTTTGTGGAACATTTGAGATATGCTTTTTTTCTTTCTTTTTTTTAAGTCAATCACATTCTTCAAAATATATTCTGTTGTGTTCCACAGAATAGAAAACGTCAGATTTGTAACAACACGAGGATAAGGCCTAAATTAGGGGATCTATCCCTTTAAATAGCACATTTTTGGGTGAGGTAAACAGAAATCTTTTTCTTCTTCTTTTTTTTTTTAATCGTTGTATTATAATACCATATTTTGCAACAAAACTCTGTTCCGAATATATAACTACACGTTGTCATATGATCGGACGTAAGGCTAATAACATATGAAACCCAAAACCGGAACCGGACGACGGTCGGTTCTGTTAACAGTTCCCGCCCGTGAACAACTTGAATACCGATTTACAAGACAAAAGACGCGAGTCCCAGTGAAAAAACACTGATAATTCCATGTCTATCAATAGATATTCATTATGAGACTCATTTAACGTTACCTGACAACATTTTACCAATTTTCTGTCAGTTGTTTAGAATAGGATGATGCCAGATTCGCGAATAATGAACACGCTTGACTCAGTCGGTCAAACTAGAAAAAGTTCTGAAATCGTTCACGATTCAGTTTGGTTTATTCGAAAAGTCTTCTCACACATTGAATAATATCAAGCAGTTTTTCACATCGAAAACTTTATGAGACAGAAAGCAAAAAGAACGCTGGGTGAGGTTGAAGTTTAATTTATTTTATGAAACAACTTGGAAAAGTCTTCTATCCTTTTTCAGCGACATCTTTATTGCACATGAAGTTTCGGAACGACTCTACAGCAGGTAAAGACAATTTATATCATATCCATTAGAGCATTAAAATAGTATCAAAATATGGGGATGCAGTAATAATAAAAGGATTAATTTACCACTGGAAACCATTCTACTCGATTCATAAGAAAGGCCCGTTATGAATCAATTTTAAAGAACGACTCTTATGAACCAGTTCTTTTTAATGAGTTGCTCAAAAAGAATGTGAATCGGACTTCACTGTTCATGCCATGTGTTTGCTGTTTCATACAGTGGCGAGGAGAATGCAAGAGTAAGATGCATATTTGTTGTATTTTATTATTTAATTGCACGTAGTATTTTTCTTTCAACATATTAAATTCAAACTGCTAGCTCACAACTCATCCTTTCTTTTGCTGTGGCGCTGCAGATTCAGTAGCAGTTTAGTAAACACTGTCAGAGTATTTTACCATCTTTTCAGATTGGCAAAAGAACACAGGCATTCAAGAACTATTAATGTCATGAAAATCATTGGTTTCACCAGTGTTCTGAGGAAGAAACTGGTTCTAAATTACTAACCCTCACTGTAAGTAATGTGCAGACTTGACAGATAATGGTTTTGACTTGCAGTGAAACGTCTAAACAGCTCAAATGGATCCCTAAGGGGACAGATTTTCGCACAGAAGGCCAAATCTAAACAGCATGAAGATTTTTATTATGGGCAGATGATTGCGAACGCATATAGGCCTACAGTGGCGTGGAAGCGTAACTGATTATTATATGTGTGCTTTTGTATGTACAGGTTCTTAAGAGACAGGAATGAGTGAGAGGTCCTATTCATTAGAAATGTCTCAATAGAAACCATATGTGAGACCTTCCAATACCCTTCCTACAAGTCTACTTATTAATTTTCACCCTGCCTCCCTCTCTCACTGTTACTTCATCTCTCTTTCCATCTCACACCTCATCCTAGTTCTCTGCCTCAAATTCCTGTCTCCTTAGCAACTGCTTGTTAACAGTGGGCTGTTAGGACCCCACGGTCACTGCAAGAGAGCTCGGACAAACAGAGCTAGAGATTGTTGTCTTCAAAGTTGTTTCACAATGTGACCAACTGACCATGTTTGTGTCATAGTGTCTGCTTGATACCATCTCATTTTCAATATTATAACAGATAATCTCTCAAGTGACATGAAGAAAGCAGATTTAGTCCTTTTATTGGATTTGAGTGTAACCTTCAAGCAAAGCTCAGCTGTCTGCGTGCACGTCAAGCATGTGATTTCATAACTGTCTTTTCAAAACGACTCGTGTACTGAATAATTTGAAATATTTCACTGTATGCAACCTGTAGACAAGGACTCGTTTCAGTAGCAGAATCTAGATTTTTCACTGTACATTCATTTAATCAATTACATTTTTTCACACTTCGACCTCTGTATACAGTGCATTATTATTTAATTTCATGTTTTTTTATATTATTGTTATATTCCATTTCTACTGTTATTCCTCTGTATGTCTGCACTATCATGTATTTTGTGCCAAGGTTTCCCAAACTGAGTTTGTGAAGGAATTGCAGGGGGTTTATGAGTTTAATGAAAAGCTAATTATGAATTAAATCATAATAAATATTATATTAAAACAAATTTACACTTACTGAAAAAATGTAATATTTTATTTGTTTGTCTGCATGTCATGTGACAATAACCAATATCATAGAGCACCATGAAAAATCTCAGGGGTACTTCAAATAATAATATATTACCTGAAAGAGCATCAGATGACAAAAAAGTTGGTGAAATTATGAATAAACTATTGCTATTGTGTAAATAATATACAATCATGTAAAGTGTAATGTTTCAAATCACTTTTGTGAAAATAAAATGTCAAAATATGGCTGAAATAATGTTGCATCATCATTCAGTGTAACAGATATATGTATTTAAAAATAAAACAACATACTCTGACCTGTACTTATTAAAATATATAAAATAATAAGTGATCATGCTAAACTTTATTATATTTTAAATATTAAAAACATCTTGCTGACAAATGGGTAAAACTCAGTGTTCTGAAGTATAGTGGCAAAGATCGGTAAAGATTTAAAATGACACTGAATTAGTGTTTTGGGACTGCACTGTGATCCTTAAAAAGTCTTTTAATGTAATCTAAGGATTCTTGTTCTAAATATGGCAAATTGTCTGGTATACAAACTATTGCTACACTGTATGACATTTTTTTTCTGTAAAAAATGTAAGTATGATAATCATTATTTTTTGCTCAGAAAGGTCAAAATGAAACATTAAAAATGAAATGATGCATTCTAATTCCCGAAAAAAAAAAAAAATCTATTAAACTTTTATTGTTTTGATGCTTGAAAACCCCTTTTCATCTTTGACCCATATTAAAACACTTGCTGAGTCAAATGTATTTTTACTCAATATCATCTTGCCCTAAAATGATGGCATGCCGCCATATTTTGTTGCTGGCCCAGGTCCAGGCTCTCAGCAGGAGCCGGCGAGGAGGTGCATGACAATGCCGCAATACTGGCAGCACGTGTGATGTTTATTATGCCTTGTCACCGCAGTCATAAATCTTGCATTGCATCTCGCTCTTGGGAAAAAGGTCTTTTACTTGCATGCACCAGTTGTCCTTGAGGTCCCGATGACCTCCTGGCCTTGCGCCGCTCAACGTGACCTCAGCATTTCCCATATCCGATGAGAATATCACACTTTTATATTGTTTCATGCCCTTTTTCATCTCTTTTTTTTATTTGTTATTTATTTAATAAAGGCCTCTCAAAAATCTGACCACTGATGCACAGTATCTGTCCTCACTCATCGGAAGACAGCTCTGGCCAAACAACAAGACCTCTTGCTTGCTGCTCAAAGAAACTGCATGGCAAACAGGAGAAAAGAAACCAGAAAGATCCGCTTCCTCTCCATTTATTCAGTCAGCATCTCTAGAGCACCAGCAACAGAAAGTATAAGCCCCTTCAGCTCAATACTGAAGCCTCTTGCCTTCAAATAACCTAGAGAAAAAGGCACACCTGAGAGGAATTTCTCAACTCTAAGGTAGCCATGCACAGGTCATGTGTGAGAAAGAGCCACAACTTTAAGACTCTATGAACTGTGACTGTGCAAATTATTAATAGAACAATATATCGGCTAGGCAGAGTAATGAGCTGAAATCTTGACATTTTGAAAATGTAAGCACAGATTAACAGAAGCTGTAGTTTCTGATATATTGTCATATATCAGAATATCATATTGGGCCCAAATACTTTTAATTTGGGCCAATGAGCAACAACACAGGAATCTACTAAAACCACTGAGATCACCTTAGCAACACCCGGCAATCACCCTAGCCCTAACATGTTTTTTTTTTTGTTTTTTATAATTAAAAATGTATTTATATAAAATAATAATAAAAAACTATTAAAATACAAGTAATTATAAAATGTATATTTTAAAATAATTGTAAATATAAAATATTATAAAATATATTCCTCAAAAATGGACACTGCTGTGATTTAGGTCAAAAACGCATAACTCAAATGATCTGTAAAAAGAGATAGTCACTCACACTTGTGTGGTGCAACATTACTGTTGGATCCAATATAGTCGACACAGCATTGTCTTATAGTTTCAATCTTTTTGAAGAACCTGTGTTGAATTGTTCCTTGTTTATAAACAAATCTGTGGTAAAATTAAGTGAACAAAGGACTGAGTTCTTACTGACGTGGTCTGTATCTTAATTAAATATAAAATTCATCCACACTTTCCAAATGTTGGGATCAGAAGGAAGGCAATGCAAAGACAATTTTTTCAAAAACTTGGCACTTCACAGTGTCTTTTGGGCCACCTCTCTTGTAAACACTACATGCATGAATCGGTGGGCGGGGCTAAACAGACAGTGATGTAGAAGCAGGAATTGATCTTCTTCTGTGGAGGCGGTGCTTATTCACACTATTACATCTTAGCATAGACCATTCTAAAATCTGTCGTTTTGGCAGACTGCCTTTAATATAAGCTGTTTTTAGACTAAAGACCAAAGTATACTTTGTTTTTGTATGCGTATACTAGTGTATGCTTACAATCGAATGCGTAGCCTTACAAAGTATACTCCATTCGATGTTGTGCGCGAACACGGGCAGTCGACACATGCGCTTTTGAAAGCTTCATCTATGTCCAGTATCTGCTCTATTTTTCCCCATAATTTCTGACTGATAACAAATATTTTTGAACTCTTTTAAACCAAAGCTGGGCTATCCCATACCCTCTCACTAACAAGCACTTGTCAATGCAGGCGTCTGTTGTTGTTGCAGTCTCTACTATTTTGTTGTGTTCCGTCTCTTAGTTTCATTTTCTACTGTGAAACAACGGGTCAGGACAGTGTTTACTGCAAAATAAATGCAATGCACATGTGCGACCTGCATGTACTATTCTGATGACAAAATTTCCCTCACGTATGCAGAGAAAGAATAGTTAACAAGAAAGTTTTGAGCTCTGAAACATTCAGGATGTTTTTAAAGCAGTGGTTCTCAACTCCAGTCCTCGGAACCCACTGCTCTGCACATTTTGTTTGTCTCCCTTATTTGACACCCCTTATACAGATCATCAGCTCGTTAGGAGAGACACTCATGAACTGAACTGAGCGTGTCAGATAAGAGACACAGATACAAAATGTGCAGCGCAGTGGGTCCCGAGGACTGGAGTTGAGAACCACTGCTTTATAGTACAAGTGACCTCTGATATGTCAAAAGATCAAGGGAATTTTGGTTTCTCAGTTCATATTTAATATAATTTTTTTTATAAAAAATAATAATTAAAGATTTTAAGAAGTACATGTAAATATATAATTGAATAATTTAATATAATTATTATTGGTGGTAAGTGACATGATTTTTATATAAAAATAATGAAAGTAATAATAATAAAAAAAGAAATAAAATGAAAAATAATAATTAAAAATAGTAATTTAAAAATATTTTTATTTCAATTCAATAAAACATTTAATTAAATAAGCTGTATTAACTGTATTATATACATATCAGCAGTACATCAGTACATCAGTGTTTAAGATATAAACTGGCCAACCACTTTCTACAAATGAACCTTTGCCCTTGGACCTCAAGCTTTGCCTTGTTGCTTCGAAATAATTTATCTCTTTTTAAGTCTCTTTCCCAACCATCTCGTGCTGTTTCTCGTCTCCTCTTATTCTACTGGCAGGCCAGTTTAGAGACATGACTTGATTGGCTGTTGCCATGGAGACCAGAATGGTAGTAGGGAGGGCCTGTTTCCCTCTGCCTAGGTGTATGAGGTGAAGAGCCCTGTGTGTGAATGTGTGCTAGTGTGTGTATATGAGAGTGTGAGAGAGAGAATGAGAAAATAAGAGCCAAAGAGAGCGGGAGAGGGGCGTAATGAGGCTATATTTGTCAGCTGATCGCTGTTGCTCAACATTATGAGCGAAAGCATGTGTACGTGTGTGTGTGTGTGTTAGACCGCCTGGAAATGTGGTAAGGTGTGTGATTGTAGAGATCTCGGCATGCATTTTAATTAAGCACTATCTGAATTTTTTTGCGCCCCATGTGACCCGAACGAGAGGTTTTCCTGAGAGAGAAATGCATAAGTGTGTCTGTGTGGGTGGCAGCTGTGGCTGAGCAGGGCTCGGTGCCTGATTGCTCATTTAAAGCACTATGCAGCTCTCCTCTCACTGTATCTATCTCTCTTTCTCTCGCCCAGACACACAAACACACACATGTTTACACAGGCACACACACTAGTCAACACAACCCAGCACGGACTGACAAGATAAGTACCAGAGCACATCAGTTCTCTCCCTGTCGTCTCTCAGGAAGATATAGTGCATTTAATTAATAAAGCTATCATGGGCTTGTCAAAATGACTTATGATTAACCTGTGATAATTATGATGTCCTTTAGCTTGGCACTTTGCTGACATGCCAAGACACAACACACACTGTCACAGTCTCTCTCTCTCTATTTTTTCTCTTGCATGCACATCTTCACTGCTGTAGCACTGCCAGTGGCTGGCAAAGCTACAGTGCTGTCACTCCACCTGCACACCCAATACTTGATGCCGCAGGTGCCAACAGGAAGCACTAGTTGGCGCCGTGGTCTAGTGATTAGCATGTGCTCCAGATGGATTGAGCTTGCGGTGCTCTCATGGGGAATACGTTTTGAATCATGTTTTGACGCCCCCTGGCCAAATCCTGTCCACCTTGGTTCCCAAAGTGAGTTCATTGGCTGTTTTAGTTACTGTTTAGGAAAATAAATCAATGAATGGTTCAACAAATTATCAAATTAAACACTTCTTTAGTTTTTAGTTTAAAACATTCGCAAGTTTGTACCCTAAAAACATAAAATGTTATTCTCCATGTTTTCAGGCAGCTTACAAACCGATCAGACTGCTAAGTCAACATATTCAGTACAAATTACTTACCTTAATCAAACAATACTGTTAAAAATAAATAATTTTATGCAGCAAGGATTCATTAAATTGTTTAAAAAAGTGATAGTAAATACATTTATAATGTTAAAAAGCCTTTTTTTTTTTTTAAATATTTCTATTCATCAGAATATCCTGGGGGAAATGTATCAACAATGCATCTCTACATAAGCTGTTTTTAACACTGATAAAATAATAAATGTTTCTTGTGCATCAAATCAGCACATTAGAATGATGGATCATGTGACTCTGAAGACTATAATAATAATGCTGAAAATTCTGCCTTGCATCACAGGAATAAACTACATTTTAAAGTAGCAGCATATCATTTTTACATGCTCGCTGAATTTTATGAATGTTATGTGGTTGGAGACATGAGATGTGTTTCCAAAAAGCAACTATGGTTGCAATATAGTTTAGCGGAACTTGCGACCATGGCTATTGGTGCCAATGGACACTTCCCTATCCCATGAGGCCATGGGAAAGGATTTGTAAATGGCAATGAAGCGACACAACTAACACTGGTAGGTCACCTCATTGACAACATGACAAATGTAGGTGGTCCAGTTTTAAATGCATACTACACAATTCATACTAAATAGAAAATACTTTTTTAAAAGTCACAATTTACTTAGTCAAAATAAGTACCTACTCGGAGAGAATGCGATTTTGGACCCAGCCTAGATGTTGGTGTTGGGGCTGCATTTTGCCATCTTATTTGTGGGTTAGTGATTTTAAATAATATTTTCACTCATGGGGCATTTAAAGGAGGCAAGAGTGTCAAACAAACAAACTTCTGAAAGAGCATGTTTGCTATCATTTAGTGTACTGACATTCAGCATGCAAAAAATCATTCCTTAAGAAGCTTGACCTAATAAGTAAACTCATTTAAAGCACCACCATGACAGTATAATAATGGCAAACTAATGTGACACTGATATTTTTTCCCCTTTTAATTGAATCGTAAAAGGGTCAAGCAAATCTTTTAAACACTGTGTGCATTTTTGCTAAAACAGCCTGTCTTCATATTCACTTCTGCGACATTAACATTTTTATACTTTTTTTAAGAAATAAGAGTGAGTGATTAAGTCATTTGGGTGTAGTGGCACTAAAACAAATTTGTTAATTTTGAAATAAACCACATTCAGCTTGAAAAATAAATTTCACTGGAAGGACTTCAACATTTCCTGATATATGTTTAACAAAATCTGTATGCAAAGGAGCAAACCTGTGTTATAGTAACAAATACATTGCAAATGATGAACAGCATTCTCAAATGATTTTGGACAACGACTGTCTGTTCAAGGTAGTTGGAAATACAGGATAATATCATATTGCCTATTTAAAACCAATAATGTGTTCGATCAACAACAGAAAGCTTACGTAACAGAAAGAAAACATAACATTGAATGTACATTCAGTATGTGAAATATATTATCCACACTCAAGTACTGTTTAATTATGAGGATATTTATGCAATCAGCTACAACAGGATGATGCAGCAGACATTTCTGATTAGGTATGGCTACCCCTTGGGGTCCAAGAGGGATATGAGTCTGTATTACCAGCCTGCTTTGCTTTCTGATCCTGCTCCCCATCATGTTGTCTATCCGCTTTGACTACCAATAAGATAAACACAGTGAAGCTAGAATAATTGTAAATGTCAGGACATTGTAAATTTGTAATGAGCATTATTTCATTTCAGGTATTTGGCTGTATCCTATAATTCTCATTTCAATGATATTACAAATTTTGAGGTCTGATGGTATTTCGAGATGCAGCGAATTATTATAATTTGTGTCTTACAATTGCCCCTGTTAAATTCAGTAATATGATAACCATGTCTTTATCAAAGTAAACATTTTGATTTGCTCTTGGAATACATATATATATGTACCCAAAGATATATTGTCATTCTTCCAAACAGTTATTTCTCCATAATATAAGTAAGCCAGCTTCATGTTCCAGGCTTTGGCTGATTACTTACTGAGAGCAGTGCTCTACTGTACCCCATAGAGACAAGGGCAGAATGTAAAAAAATATTTTGCTGCGGGGAAGGTACATTCACTGTAACTTCCCTTTGAAAAAAGGCAAAATGAAAAGGGGAAAAGGGTCAGTGAAAAGAAAGGTCAAAGTATCAAGAATGAAAGGCAAATTGGTAATACAGTGCTGCAAGCAAAGCTTTTGCTATCTAACTTTTCACACAGTTCTCTGGTTCTAATTTGGACTTTAAGAAAAAGCGGATATAACTATTGAGTCAGTTTCTTTTCAAAATGTGTTATGCCCCAAGAAAAAGAACTATCGACTATATTACAATAGTGGCAGTATTTATTAAGCTTTTGTTTATTATCACCTCACTTTGACAAATACACCAGTTCTTTCTCAGCCACAGGAAAAACCGTGGAGAGTGGGATTTGATTTTGTGGCTGCCAGATGGTGAATTAATTTTAAGTTCTGGTTCTTGTAATTCCCATTTGTGCATGCTGCTTATCTGGAGTTCCACTGTATACAAATCAGGTTTGGGCAACGCAACATCACAAGTCCCCTGTGTAGTTTTCCATGCAGTTATTTTCAAAGAACAAGGAAAATATGGTTTCTATTGTAATTCAATTCCCAATCAAAATGTAACTCATTATTTTAATGCAATCAAATCATAAAATTGTGCATGCTTTAATAAATACGAAGCAGATTTTCAAAAACTTTCAAAAATTTAAACTATGCAGTGTTCCAAATACAAACATCACTTTTAGTTTGTTTGAAATGCGTTGCACCAAATCAACAATTCTGACATGGAAAGCTTGAGAATAAAAGCACTGATGAACGAAAGCAAGGTGAAAATAATGACTTCTCTGTGAGGAATGTGTAAATATACACTTGTGTTTAAATGAGCTTGTGGTTGGTTATGAGGGTGTTGTACAGAGATAATTTGTGGTTCATTGGTGGCTATATTGAGATGTAACATCTTTCCTAATTATCTCCACTGAGAGTCCATGTTTAATTGGAGTCCTGTGGCATGAGGACACGCACGCACACACATCAAAAACACGCATTTACATAAAACACATGCACAAGTTCAATGTAAACATAATAAGAGAGTGTGATTAGGAGTCTCACATCTGACATTGCTCTTCAACATCATAAGGAAACTGCAAATTGGAATCAAAGGAATTGCTCTCTGCTGAGCAGTTTCTTTCTCCTGTTGGTACTGTCTGATACTACATTATTGCTTAGGTGCTCAATAAACTAGGGCATAGTTTCCCACCTTCTCTATCTTTCTGGACAAACAAAAAGCAGTGATTGAACTCAAAAAGGAGTAGAACTGTCATGTAACCATTTTTGTGTTATCGCTGTCACTTCATATTGTACTATTGTTTGAGTCTGGATTTCAAACAGTTGAAGCAGTATTTTTTGTTAGTTGTTATTCCCCCACCTATTTGTTGTTCTTTCTTCTGTGGAAAACAAAATGAGTCTAATTTACAGAATGTTCTTAGTGATCTCTTCCATAATATAAAAGTGCATGGACTGTAAGAATGCTGATGCTGAGAATTCAGCTTTACCATTACAGGAACAAAGTACATTTTTAAATATAATAAAATAGAAAATAGCTATATTTTGAACTGTAATAATATTTTTACAATATTACTGCTTTTATGGTATTTTCGATTAAATAAATGCATCCTTGATGAGCATGATAAGAGACGTCTTTCAAAAACATTAGTGACTAATGTATGCATAAGAAAAAATGACAGACATTCACAAGTTTATAAATAGTACATTTAAAATGAGGGGCGTTTCCTCCGAGGAGGCACAGGAAGCAATGTCTCCTCAGAAAATTGGATGAGAATATAAAATCATTGGGCCTCATTCATGAAACACGAGCAGAACGATTTTTGTGTAAATCGTTGGTAAAGCTAGTTCTGACTTAAATTTTCATATTCATGAAAGTGTTTGTATTTTCAAAATGTTAGTTGGTATAAAAGAAATGTACAGAAATGTACACCGTACACTACGTGTAAATAGTGCGTAAAACGTTCTGTGTTCTTTTTGGCAAACTGATGACACTGAATTTTGATGCACTGCCATTATAATATTTTACAAGTTTGTTTGCGCTGTTTCTTTTTTTTTTTTTTTTTTGGTAGCTGAGAGTTGATAAACTGTTAAGCTTTGGGTAAAACGCAGCCCTTGTCACTGTCACTTTTTACCCAGCCATCCAATCAGTGGAGGAAGGGCGGGACAAATACTACACCGGCCAATGAGTATTTGTCCAAAAAACAAAAAACGAGCATTCAGCTTAAATTTTCATTTTTCGTTCAGGGGTAGAAAAATAAATAAACAGCTTGGATATTCGATTTCTACACGTCGGCAGGAATTAAACGCCCCTTTCTCCTGATTGGTCAGCCAAAGATCAAACCGTGCCATCATCAGTTCTTCCACAGTATCATGCAGCAGAATAATAGTCCTCCGCTGCTGCAGTTGTACGGATTGCAACTAAATTTCATCTTTTTTCATCAAACAAGCAGACTAATGAATAGCTCAAAACAACATGTACAGGGGCAGAGCCTAGACAGGGCTTTCTTCTGTGTAGATATAAATTCTATTCTTTGCATCAGCTGGGCATGGCAGCCATCATATGAAACCTCATGATTAACTATTAGCTGACCAAGATGTTATTTCTTTTTTATTATTTTTACTAACTGTATTATTTTTATTAATTTTCCCCTAAAATTGGGAAAATTATCTGCTGGGTTAGTTTATAAAATAATTCATGTAAATATAAGGAGCCTATTGGTGAAACTTGATCAACTAAAAGTATGGTTTGTCTACAATAAACCTAGCGTTATTACAATATCCGAAACATGGTTATCTTCCACTATTACTGATAGTGATATTAGTTTAGATAATTAGATGCTGTACAGAGCAGATAGAGGCTCTAGAGGAGGTGGAGTAGCCACATATGTATCCTTGAGCTTACTGTCACAGGTGATTGTTCCAAAGGAGAAACCAATACACTTCAAGGCTCGTACACTTGTTTGTTAAAGTAATTCTTCATGAAAACAAACATTTAATATTTGGAAATATTTACAGACCTCCTAATTCTCCTTCAGAATCTATAAAGAATATTATGTCAACCGTTTCCTCAAGCACTATTGAAATTATTCTGTTAGGTGATTTTAACATTGACTGGCAAGATCCTGCTTCAGCTAATGTGCACCATCTAATTAATAGTATGAATTTATCTCAACTTATTAATGAGTCCACAAGAGTCGATCTTAAATCAAGAACCCTTTTGGACTGGATCTTAGTTACTCATCCAGATAGATTTGTAAAATCAGATATCATTTCAGTCTGTTTCAGTGACCACTGCATTATCTATTGTGTCTGGAAAATCAGAACTCCTTATCTTCCACCTAAATTTATCAAGGTATGTCTAACCAAATTATTTAATAGTGATCATTTTATACATGATTTGCTTAATATTAATTGGAATAGACTAAAATTAACACCATTTGTTAACAGGGACGTGCACAGACATTTTGAGGGGCAGGGGCTCAAGTGCAAAAATAGGGCACTTCTCATATTTATTTTAATTTTGTTCTAATCAAAACGTTAAATATATTAGGGGTGTGCGATATTGCCAAAAAATATACCTCAATATTTTCTGGGATTTTATCGATAATTCGATTATATTTTGCTCAATGCATTATGCTGATATCTTATGGACTACCATGGACAGCTGACTTCTAAAGTTTTTGATATTCTTCATATTCACAGCATTGATAGAAATTAATCTTTTCCAATAAGTTTAAATTGATTTTTACATTTTATTGGCATTTTTACATTTCTAAAGCCATTTATAAAGTGTGCACCATCTTTTCAGGCAAATTCTTAAATTGAATTAGTCAGTTAGAATAATAATGCAGAGAAAACACAGAAGCTGCATTAGAAGGGGCATTTACAGTAGATGCATTTACACTGATTAATGCAGGACATGAATGCATTTAACCGGCAGTTACAAATGCATTAATACTTAAAAAAAATGTTTTGATATTTTAAACATAAAACTTTGAATACTCATATTTGAAATGGTTTATTTTTTTTATTTTTTTTAAATGAAAATATACTTTAAAAGTGAAATTAAAACTGTCAGTAGGTGGCAGCAAGTAACTGTTAATAAATGAGTCCTTGCGATTGAACCAAATCATTTAAACAGCTGATTCATTCAGGAACGAAACACTGTCATGTTGCTCAGAGATGCAAATCGGGATTATATTTGTTGGCAAAATAGAGCAAAAACAGTCAATATTGTGTCTAAAATGTAAGTATCTTAATATTAAATTCTTGTTTATTGAACGGCTTTATAAAATCAATAGCACATTTGTAACCATGCTGCTTTTTAGAAAAAACGTCTGTCTTCGCGTGATACTGATAAACTATATGCGCATATATATATACACACACACTTCTGGCCCAATATCTTGAATTTTGTGATTATTCTAAATGCATTTTAATAAACTGAATCATGCAGTAAAATAATGTGCACTGGTCTAACCTACTAGACTTCCTATTGCCTAACTTACATCATAGCTCTCATGAGCCATGGATGTTAGCGAGACAAATTAACTATAATTGCCTTCGATATTTGTCCTTTGGATCATTAGCTGTAAATTCGAGGCACAGGTACCTTAGTCTTTTGTTCATCATCACTCACCTCCACACCAAGACAAACACAACTGGAAAGGGAGGGAGGGGTTTACTTCTGTGGCTCTTTGCTCTGTGATGTGCTTGTGCCAATCAATGTGTGCTACACTGCTGAGGGAGAAAGGCATTGGAACATTTCCTAACTCAACCTGATATTTCGATTTTTTTTATTAGTTTGACACGGAAAGCTGTGCGCAAACAGAAACACACACACACAAGCACATATATACATATATTCATTTATTAAAAAAAAAAAAAATCACTCCCCAGAAAAAGGACACTTTCTCTCGAGGAAGAAAATCCTTTGCCCCCATGTTGTTCCATGACTTTAATCAATAAACCCTCCTTTTTGTTAATGATGCATTGGAATATTTTTCCACTGAAATTTTGAATATTATTAATAAACATGCACCCCTGAGAGTTATTAAGGTAAAAGGCAATCATTCACCTTGGGTTAGTGGGGAACTGATTACTGTCTTTAAACAAAGCGATAGGGCCTGGAAGAAGATATAGCTGACTGGGAGTCTTACAAGTGCTTAAGAAATACCTGTACAACTCAAACTAGGGACGCTAAATCAAACTATTATAAAAACAGCTTATCAAATAATTTTAATAATTCTAGACAATTCTTGAAGCATATGAACAAATTATTAGGTAAGCCTGATAGTGCACCAATTAATATGTTAATCAATAATGAAATGTCAAATGATCCCATTGTTATAGCTAATGCCTTTAGTCAGCATTTCTCATTAACACCTCAAGTACAATTTCCTTCTCACTCAGTTATGTCTACTCCAATCCAGCTTGCTGGGAGCTTCTTTTCTTTCAGAGAGGTCAGTTCAACTGATGTGCAGCAGGCTATAAGTGGACTCTCCTCAAACAGTGGTGCTGGTCTAGATGGCATTGAAGCTAAACTCATTAAGTTGGCATCCCATGTCCTTTCTTCTCCTCTGTCTTATCTCTTTAACTTATCTTTTACTACTTGTGAGGTGCCTTTTGCCTGGAAATGTAATTCCATTGCATAAAGGGGGTGATTCTAAGAACCTAAACAATTATAGACCAATCTCAATTATTAATTCCATAGTTAAAGTATTTGAGAAATTAATTTTTAATCAACTATCCGAATATTTATCCGACAATAATCTCTTATCCCTATGTCAATTAGGCTAACAAACTCGCTCTTAATAAGACTAAATCCTCCTCTGTTATTTTAGAAAAATCGAGTAGATTTCAGGTTCCCACTGACCTTAATCTCAAATTCATGGACTTATTGCCACTTATGGCTGTTGGGCAATTTGAATATCTTGGTTTCTGGCTAGATTCTAATCTTTCATTCAATACTCACATACACTCAATTACAACTAAAATTACTTCTCGTTTAAAAATACTTTATCAATCAATTAGTTGCTTTAATTTTGTTGTTCGCAAAAAAAAAAATCTCTCAATTATTACTTCCAATTCTTGATTATACTGATATTATTTACCAAAATATCACAGCTACCAATCTTCAACCCCTCAATGTTGTATATAACAGTCTGTGCAGGTTTATTCTTCGTTGTCCCTTTAGAACTCACCATTGCCTTATGTATCATTAATTGTCCTGGCTTACTCCATCCTCCAGGCATCATTTTCATTGGTTATTGTTTATTTTCAAATGCATTCACGTCAGTTATCCTGATAACTTGAAACAATATTTAATCCCATTCAGCTCCTCTTATAGTTTACGCAATGTAGATCAAATATTTTTTTGCTGTCCCTAGAATTAATAAAGAAATTGGCAAATATTCATTTAAATTTAAAGCACCCTTTGATTGGAATAATTTGCCTGTCTCTATTCGATCCTCAACTTCCCTCCATATGTTTAAAAATGCTCTTGTACATCACCTACAGAATATTTGTATTTGATTTCCATCTACATATGTTTGTATATTTTATTTCAGTGGAATGTCATTGCTACATTGTTGAATAATTATTGTAACATTAATAATGTGAAAGATGCATACTGTTGTGGGGTTAGACAGCCCTCTGAGAGTTGTGTGTGTGTGTGTGTGGGTGAATGACTGTGTTGTCTTGTTTTTGTACTGATTGTATTGTATTGATGTATTTACTGCACTGCTGTATCTGTCACTTGTGAATATATCTATGAATATTGAGGACCCCCTTGTAAACGAGATGATTCATCTCAAGGAGCTTATCCTCTTAATAAATTTGAAATTTGAAATATCATACCCCGCCATGCCTAGCTGATGTAAAGAATAGATATCGCCCAGTAAGTCTGTTTGCTTAATTATGTAATTAATTAATTAATTTGTTTCAAAATAAATATTTTAAACACCAAGACAAAAAGGAAAGAATAATAAATAGGCTTGGGTATATATAGGCCTATAAAGTTAATGCAAGAACTGTCATTCTGACTGACAACCGGAGAACAACAGATATTAAATGGCCTACTCTTAGTAGTTTTATAATGTAGTCTTGTGTTTTATTAAAATTGATTATAATTGATATCTCAAAAGGATATGTGCTCGCACACAGGACTGCAATGCAAGATTTTCATAAAATGAAAAATGTTGTAACTTACCATTTCAGTTTGTTTCTCACCAAAGTATACCTTTAGAATGCTTGAAGTTGGAATATATGCCACGAGATGCATAGGATTATTTTACAACAGATATGAATTCGAAAAAAAAAAAAAGTAACTAAAGTCACCATTCTCTCCCATTTAATTGGCAAGTGTGAGCAGGAATTTTTTTTTACAACATTAGAACATTAGAACAACATTAAGGTGAGTAGTTACTCTAGTTAACACAGTTCCAATAAATTGTGATGGGTTAAATAAACTCAATCAGCAGACAGACGTTGACTAAAGTCAAGCGCAGACCAGTATTGAAGTGCACAGGAAATAAGCAGCAGTCATAATTATTTAAAGTATATTAAAGTATAAAGTATATTTACGAATGTTTAATGAATGAGGCCCAAAGTACGAAAAAATAGAACAATGCAAATATTACAAAATATGATACAAAAACTGTATAAATCCCTTGTCTTTCTTAAGTAAAACTTTCCAGCAACGACAACAGCAGGTAAAGTTACAACAGTGTCTGTATCTCTCTTGCCTCCTCTGAGCCCATTGAGTTTTACCAGAAAACCACATTTATTTTTGTGCATTACAAACTAAAAGAAACGTCTGAGATTGATTCATCTGATAAATCGCTTGTGTTCGTGATAATACCGTATATGGCTGATTATGATTGGCTATGATTGGTTTGTGAGCATTCTGAATTTGAGAATCAGTCTGAATAAACAAAATGATGGGAAGTCTAACTGAGGCTACGTTTACACGACATCGATGTAGTCAAAAACGGAAAAGTTTTTACCTTGTGTTTTTAAAAAACAGCAGCAACAACACTACCATTGTTGTGTATGTTTTTTCATGCTTGCCTTTAAAATCGACACGTACTGCGCATGTCTACATATCTAACACTTAAACGCATGCCGTTTTCAAAGATTTCCATATTGGGTGTTTACAAGGAAACAATAATGGTGGCATTTTCAAAAACTTGCACTTTAAAACTTCTTTTCAAAATTATGCGTTTCAGTCCCCAAAACTCTGTTTTCATGTAAATGAACAGGCAAAATACATAAAAAGTTTACTGTTTTTTGCTGAAAACGGTGTTGTGTAAACGGTCCCATTGTAAGCCCTTATCCCAGGGGTGTCAAACTCAATACCTGGAGGGCCAAAGCTCCAACCCTAATTACACACACCTGATCCAGCTAATCAAGTCCTTCAGGCTTATTTGAAAACTACATACAGTATGTGTGTTGGAGCAGAGTTGGAACAAAAGTCTGCAGGGCGCCAGCCCTCCAGGAGTTTTTTTTTCCAGGAGCAGTCTTTGCAAGACCACTTGACTACTTGTATGACGTATTTCCTGTATTTGGCCCAAGTGTCCAGGTGTAGAACCTTTCAAAACATGATGGGACACACTTATAGCTAGTGTTGTAAAAATGCTTAAAAAGTTTACATAGCTTTTATTTTTATTTAGCATTTTAAAATCAACTTCTAAATGTCTGTTCAGTAGTCCCTATAACATGGCACAACTTAATTTGTTGTGCTTCTAATTAAAGGGTTACTCCATCACAAAATGAAATTTTGTCATTAATCACTTACCGCCATGTCTTTCCAAATCCGTAAAAGCTTCGTTCGTCTTCGGAACACAATTTAAGATATTTTGGATGAAAATCGGGAGGCTTGAGACTGTCCCATAGACTGCCAAATAAATAACACTGTCAAGGTCCAGGAAAGTATGAAAAGCATCGTCAGAATAGTCCATCTGCCATCAGTGATTCAACCTTAACGTTATGAAGCGATGAGAATACATTTTGTACACGAAGAAAACAAAAAGAATGACTTTTTTCAACAATTCTTCTCCTCTGTGTCTCTCCAAATCAGCGTAGCACTATTTTGGCAATTCTGAGCTGTACGCAGAATTGCCAAAATGGCGCTACGCTGATGTTTTGAAAATTGTTGTGAATTATTTGTTTTCTTCGTGTAAAAAAAGTATTCTCGTTGCTTCATAACGTTACGGTTGAATCACTGATGGTAGATGAGTATTCTGACAATGCTTTTCATACTTTCCTGGACAGTCTCAAGCCTCCCTGTTTTCATCCAAAATATCTTAAATTGTGTTCCGAAGACGAACGAAGCTTTTGTGGGTTTGGAACGACATGGGGGTAAGTGATTAATGACAAAATTTTCATTTTGGGATGGAGTATCCCTTTAAGTGATTAAAAAAACTGTTGCAAATGTTGAACAAAAAAAATATCACCACTACTCATCTTTGCACCAGCAAAACGTGTAACATTTTGTTTTTCTACCAAATTATATCTAATAATATCTCATTATTATAGTAATATATAACTTACACTGGAAAGGTTTATGTGACCTCTCGGTAGAGGTCTCTGCAAAATCTCACAATTTATTCCAAAACATGATGCATTATGGGCAATGTTCCCTCTAAGCTGCGCGCGCGCGCGGCCGCGCACTTCTTCCACCGCAGCCGCGCAGAAGAAATAATGTGCCGCGCACACGCATAAATGAGTTGGGAAAGCCATTTGCGAAAGCGAATGAATTGCAATGCTCGGATAAAACCGCTACAGAGTTGGTATCACGATAGAGTTAGAACCGGTGAATGTGGTTAGTTTCATAGAAAAGTAATGTGCGGCAAATGAGTCGCTGTAGAAACCGAATATTTTAATGGTTGCGTACGAAATAGCTCAAATCGTGCGCCGACGCAAACGCAATGACGTGAAATAAAACGTCATCATGTATTAAAGAAGAGCGGCTTGATTAAGTGCTGGAAACAGCGGATGATGGGCACAGAACGGTAACAAAACTCAGAGACATTTACAGTCACACACAGGTGTAGTTTTACATAGCTATAGAAGAATTGACGTTCACGTTTTTTTTTTTATTTAAATATTTAACTTACAGATCTCAGTTTAAATGCTTCAGTTTCTGTTCTATTCTATCAGATTTAAATGCTTCAGTTTCTATTCTATTGTATTCTATTCTATCAGTTTAAATGCTTCAGTTTCTATTCTATCAGTTTAAATGCTTCAGTTTCTATTCTATTCTATTCTATTCTATCAGTTTAAATGCTTCAGTTTCTATTCTGTTCTGTTCTATTCTATTCTATTCTATTCTATTCTATTCTATCAGTTTGAATACTTCAGTTTGTTTTGATATATTATGTTAGGCCTATATTATAAACCTAATAAATAATTGACCTTGTTTTTAATGGAGTCCAATGTTCCCTCTAATTTTTTTTCTTGCTGAGCAAAACTTTTCTCTATTGGGCGGACATTTCGGCCACCTGTGCAAAAACATCGTTTATACCAGACTTGTACAGCGCGCACACAAAAAAAAGTGTGTAACTTTTAACTTTAATGTGCTATTTGTATTTGATTTGACCGTGACTAAATGATGTACATTTTAGATTACCTGATAAAACTTACTGAATATTATTTCACAAAATAATACTGTGAAATATTATTGCAATTTAAAATAAAAGTTTTCTATTTTAATATACTTTAAAATATAATTTATTCCTATGAAGCAAAGCAATTTTCAGCATCATTACTCCTGTCTTCAGTGTCACATGATCCCTCAGAAATCATTCTAATATGCTGATTTATTATCAGTGCTGGAAACTGTTGTGCCGCATAATATTTTTTTGGGGACTTGTGATATTTTTTCGGGATTCTTTGATAAATAAAAAGTTAAACAGAACAGTGTTTATTCAAAATAGAAATTTTGTGTTACAAAATACACTACTAAAAAGTTTGTGGTCAGTAGTTTTTTTATTTTATTTCTTTTTTCTTATTTTATACTTTTATTCAGTAAGAATGTGTTAAATGGATAAAAAGTGATAATAAAGACATATTTTTAGAAAAGAGTTCTATTTTGAATAAATGCTGTTCTTTTTAACTTTTTATTAATCTAAGAATCAAAGAAAAAAGTATCACATGTTCCAAAAATAAAAATAAAAAACAAAAAAATAAGTAAAAATATTAAGCATTACAACAGATTCAACACTGATAGTAAATCAGCATATTAGAATGATTTCTGAAGGATAATATGACACTGAAGGCTGGAGTAATGATGCTGAAAATTCAGCTTTGCTCCTCGGGAATAAATCATATTTTAAAGTATATTAAAACAGGAAACCAACATAATATTTTTATTTTATCAAATAAATACATCCTAATGAGCATAGTCTGCATTTTCGATAAAATAAATACATCCTTGATGAGCAGAGACTCCATTAAAAACAAGGTCAATTATTTATTAGGTTTATAATATAGGCCTAACATAATATATCAAAACAAACTGAAGTATTCAAACTGATAGAATAGAATAGAATAGAATAGAATAGAATAGAACAGAACAGAATAGAAACTGAAGCATTTAAACTGATAGAATAGAATAGAATAGAATAGAAACTGAAGCATTTAAACTGATAGAATAGAAACTGAAGCATTTAAACTGATAGAATAGAATACAATAGAATAGAAACTGAAGCATTTAAACTGATAGAATAGAACAGAAACTGAAGCCTTTAAACTGAGATCTGTAAGTTAAATATTTAAATAAAAAAACGAAACGTGAACGTCAATTCTTCTATAGCTATGTAAACTACACCTGTGTGTGACTGTAAATGTCTCTGAGTTTTGTTACCGTTCTGTGCCCATCATCCGCTGTTTCCAGCACTTAATCAAGCCGCTCTTCTTTAATACATGATGACGTTTTATTTCACGTCATTGCGTTTGCGTCGGCGCACGATTTGAGCTATTTCGTACGCAACCATTAAAATATTCGGTTTCTACAGCGACTCATTTGCCGCACATTCCTTTTCTATGAAACTAACCACATTCACCGGTTCTAACTCTATCGTGATACCAACTCTGTAGCGTTTATCCGAGCATTGCAATTCATTCGCTTTCGCAAATGGCTTTCCCACTCATTTATGCGTGTGCGCGGCACATTATTTCTTCTGCGCGGCTGCGGTGGAAGAAGTGCGCGGCCGCGCGCGCGCGCAGCTTAGAGGGAACATTGATGGAGTCTCTGCTCATCAAGGATGTATTTATTTTATCGAAAATGCAGAAGAAAAAAACAGTAATATTGTGAAACATTATTGCAATTTCTAATATTGGTTTCCTGTTTTAATATACTTTAAAATATAATTTATTCCCGAGGAGCAAAGCTGAATTTTCAGCATCATTACTCCAGCCTTCAGTGTCATATTATCCTTCAGAAATCATTCTAATATGCTGATTTACTATCAGTGTTGAATCTGTTGTAATGCTTAATATTTTTACTTATTTTTTGTTTTTTTATTTTTATTTTTGGAACATGTGATACTTTTTTCTTTTGATTCTTAGATTAATAAAAAGTTAAAAAGAACAGCATTTATTCAAAATAGAACTCTTTTCTAAAAATATGTCTTTATTATCACTTTTTATCCATTTAACACATTCTTACTGAATAAAAGTATAAAATAAGAAAAAAGAAAAAAAAGAAAAAAAAATTACTGACCACAAACTTTTTAGTAGTGTATATTGTAACACAAAATTTCTATTTTGAATAAACACTGTCCTTTTTAACTTTTTATTTATCAAAGAATCCCCAAAAAATCACAAGTCCCCAAAAAATATTAAGCAGCACAAGAGTTTACAGCACTGATAATAAATCAGCATATTAGAATGATTTCTGAAGGATCATGTGACACTGAAGACAGGAGTAATGATGCTGAAAATTGCTTTGCTTCATAGGAATAAATTATATTTTAAAAGTATATTAAAATAGAAAACTTTTATTTTAAATTGCAATAATATTTCACAGTATTATTTTGTGAAATAATATTCAGTAAGTTTTATCAGGTAATCTAAAATGTACATCATTTAGTCACGGTCAAATCAAATACAAATAGCACATTAAAGTTAAAAGTTACACACTTTTTTTGTGTGCGCGCTGTACAAGTCTGGTATAAACGATGTTTTTGCACAGGTGGCCGAAATGTCCGCCCAATAGAGAAAAGTTTTGCTCAGCAAGAAAAAAAATTAGAGGGAACATTGATTATGGGATACACTAAGCCTCGAATTGCGCTCCGGAGCGATATTCAAGATAGTGTGGCTATAGTGTGCGTTAAGGGCATTTTTAAGACCTGGGACAGTTTTGCGCACTTACTTCCTGTCGCGCACATATGCTTTCAAGTGGCCAAGACTGCAAGTGTGGGTATTTGGACAAGGTATAAGTAAGCAATACAGACACTTATATATCACCACTTTATCATGACAAAATTAAACTTAAAATGGCCTGAAAACATGATCTGTTTGTGTTTTTGTGTGTGTGTTTTTAAGATAAATTGCAACAATAATATTGACTGTCAAAGTGGAAGCCAGTAATTAAAATCAAAATCAGATCAATATTTGTAAGTTGATCGGTCTATCTTCTAAAATTAGGATTTCAAATTCTAGTAAATGTGGAATCTACATAAAATGTAAAAATGTACAAATGTGCATTCAATATGTACAGTTTAATTTGAGCAGTGTTTTGTGTATTTGCGCAGGTGTGCACGTACATAAATAGTTCCACTCCCTAGCTCAGCAACTGAACCCAAAGAGATTGTGATGTATGCTCAGGTGTGTGCACATGTATTTATCTATAGCTAAGTGAGCATGCATTGTTTGTCTGTGTTCGATAGTATGCATGTATCCCTCTAAGCCTGGGAGACTGATGTAATCGTGATGAGAGAGCTCTCGCAGAATATGTGAGGGCTGCTGTGGGCAGATCCCTGGTGCTGGGGAACTACATCAATAACCACACAACATACACCACAAATGTCTTCTCAACCAGTGACAGCCAGTCCCTGCAGCCTCCCACAATCCCTTTCTATTTTCTCACTTCAGCTCTCTCACTCTTTCTCTGTAATCTAGGCCAGTGAAATGTGCTTATAATGCAGCTGACATATTATGAATAGGATGAAACATTATGCACATTCAGTGCTCATGTCAGGCAAGCTAACACACGTTTTGTAGTAACGTAGAAATATTTAACAAATATGAATTATTAAAGAGCTGCTTCAGTGACTTTCCCAAAAGATTTCGTATTTATTTACATTTTTGTTGCCGAGCTCAGTGTGAAAATTATTTTGATTAGCCCTTTTCTACTTGTTTGCTTCAAGAAAGACAGGTGAAATCTATATGAACTTGTGTAGACTACTGACCTATGCTAAAGGTCACTGAGTCCTTTAACAAAGTCACTCGCACAGAGCTACAGAGCTCTCTAGGTGTTAGACGTGTGTTTGAGACATTCATTACCCTCACCATGGTGATTCACCCTCCTTGCACAGCTTTATTGAGCACACACACTTATAGTCCAGCACATCCACACATCTATAGTGCTTCATTATCTCTCTTTGTACAAGGAGATTTTCTGTAGATTGTCTTGACATAAAAAGGGATTGCAGTGAAACCCTCACTAATATAGGTTTGGGAGTTTTCAAGTATGTGTATTTGTGCATACGTTGCACGCTTTCTACAAACACTATTTGTGTGCATGGAGAATTTTTTTTTTTTTTAATATATTATACTTTCTATATTGTTTACTGCAATGTTATATTTCTAATTAAAATACAATTTATTAAAGCAAACTTTTGAATACCTTTAAACTACATTTCTTTTAATTGCAACTTAATTCCAAATATACAGTGGTGTGAAAAGGTGTTGGCCTCCTGATTCTTATTTTTTTTGCATATTTGTCACACTTTTTAATGTTTCAGATCAAACAAATTTAAATATTAGTAAAAGATAACACATGTGAACACAACATGCAGTTTTTAAATGAAGGTTTTTATTAAGAGTAAACAAAATCCAAAACTACATGGCCCTGTGTGAAAAAGTGTTTGCCCCCTAAACCTAATAACTGGTTGGGCCACCCTTAGCAGCAACAACTGCAATCAAGCGCTTGCGATAACTTGCAATGAGTCTGTTACAGCACTGTGGAGGAATTTTGGTCCACTCATCTATGCAGAATTGTTATAATTCAGCCACATTGGAGGGTTTTCGAGCATGAACCGCCGTTTTAAGGTCATGCCACAGCATCTCAATAGGATTCAGGTCAGGACTTTGACTCGGCCACTCCAAAGTCTTCATTTTGTTTTTCTTCAGCCATTCAGAGGTGCACTTGCTGGTGTGTTTTGGATCATTGTCCTGCTGCAGAACCCAAGTTCTCTTCAGCTTGAGGTCACGAACAGATGGCCGGACATTCTCCTTCAAGATTTTTTGGTAAACAGCAGAATTCATGGTTTCATTTTTCACAGCAATCTTCCAGGTGCTGAAGCAGCAAAACAGCCCCAGACCATCACACTACCACTACCATATTTTACTGTTGGTATGATGTTCTTTTTCTGAAATGCTGTGTTTTTTGCCAGACGTAATGGGACACACACCTTCCAAAAAGTTCAACTTTTGTCTTGTCAGTCCACTGAGTATTTTCCCAAAAGTCTTGGGGATCATCAAGATGTTTTCTGGCAAAACTGAGACGAGCCTTTATGTTCTTTTTGCTCAGCAGCGGTTTTCATCTTGGAACATTTTTGCCCAGTCTCTTTCTTATGGAGGAGTCGTGAACACTGACCTTAACTGAGGCACGTGAGGCCTGCAGTTCTTTGGATGTTGTTGTGGGGACTTTTGTGACCTCTTGGATGAGTCGTCACTGTGCTCATGGGGTAACTTTGGTCGGCCGGCCACTCCTGGGAAGGTTCTCCACTGTTCCATGTTTTTGCCATTTTTGAATAATGGCTCTCACTGTGGTTCACTGGAGTCCCAAAGCTTTAGAAATGGCTTCATAACCTTTTCCAGACTGATAGATCTCAATTACTTGCTTTCTCATTTGTTTCTGAATTTCTTTGGAACTCGGCATGATGTCTAGCTTTTAAGGATCTTTTGGTCTACTTCACTTTGTCAGGCAGGTCCTATTTAAGAGATTTCTTGATTGTGAACAGGTGTGGCAGTAATCAGGCCTGGGTGTGCTAGAGAAATTGAACTCAGGTGTGATAAACCACAGTTTTAACAGGGGGACAAACACTTCTTCACACAGGGCCATGTAGTTTTAGATTTTGTTTTCCCTTAATAATAAAAACTTCATTTAAAAACTGCATGTTGTGTTTACTTGTGTTATCTTTGACTGATATTTACATTTGTTTGATGATCTGAAACATTAAAGTGTGACAAACATGCAAAAAAATAAGGAAGGAGGACAACACTTTTTTCACACCACTGTATATACACACATATGAAATACATATTTCAATATTACATTTTTGACTAATACTTAGGATTGTTTTTTAAGATAATGTTATTAAATAATAATAATAAAAAAAAACTTCAAGTATGCATTAGATAAGCTATTCAAAAATTAAATTAAATTTAAAAAATGACATGCTGTGGCAAAACAACACTGGCTATTAAATAAATACAAATAACAGGTGTGTGAGAACTATCTTTATTTTGGGCCTGTGTGCATCAGATTTGATTCAGAATATTTATTTACCGGTGCTCATTATGATAATCCTATAAATGCTCTCATGCAATTTGAAAATCCCATCAGCACAAATGCAGCATTCTGCAGCTTAATGTCACATTTATATATCCTGTTTCATTACAATCACAGCCAAAGCAGCTCTGCGACAATACTGAATGAAAAGATCATCCCTACCTCCCCTCAAAGATTTCTAAGGACATCATAATTTATCATTTTATTACGTTTTTTTTAACAGTTGTACATTTTGCTACACATTTACCATGCAACAAAGATACAGCTATTGATTTGTTGGCTGTGTGAAGACTTATCACGATTCACTGCTTACATGTGTATTGTCAGACAAATACCCTATATTTCACCAAAGCCTCTGTCTCTTGCATTTTGTTCTGACTCTTTGTATTACAGACCGGCGTGTCATCATGATATCCTTCAGTCACACCACTCTCTCTTCCTGTTCTCTCCTCTCTTTTGCTTTTTCCTATCAGATAGTGTTGGCCACTCTCATGGGAATGCAAGCTGGCAGTGGCCTGTCCCATCTGTCAGACAGAGGATGAGGAGGAGTGAGGGTGTGTGTGTGTATGCGTGGTCACGCTGGCGTGTGAATGAACATGATATATATATATCATGTTCATCATCATCAGATATATATATGTGCAAAGAATGTCTGATGGGACGTATGCATTGATTCATTTGGAAATGATCTGCTGTGCAAATGTTAATGCAAGACATGAATTATGTATGTGCTTATGTTGGATAGAAAGACAGATACGAGAAGAGATGAATGCATTCGATGGAAGTGAGAGATGGAGAAAAAAAGAGAATGAGTTATAAACCGTCACCATTCTCTGCATAATTAAACTCTATTATGGAATGCCTGAGTACAGAGCGGCACAAGTGTGTATGTTGTTCAGTGCTGCCCCCTGCTGTAAGTAATGCGTCAACGACACCTCACCCAGACAGAGGAAGGTGTGCTTTAGTACATAAAGAGGACAGGCTGTTCTGCACAGCCATCTCGGTTTCTCTCTCTCTCTCTCTGTAGACTCTCTTTTGAACACTGGAAGCAGAATCAATGTTTTTTTTTTCTAGCAATGCTCTTCGCACATTTTGCAGTTCAAAGAGAATACAACATACTCAACAAACCATGCCTGAAAACATGTGGTTGTACAGAGAGCGGTGTGACTGAAGCCAAAGGATACAAGGCGTCAGAGACAGCAAGAGATGTGGCTGTAACATAACCAGACAACTTTTGAAGCTTTTAAAGTAATTGTGGTGTTAAAATGCAAACGATTCATTGCATGATGAAGTGTGCTGCCTTGTTTAAAGTGTGACTCAGCACTTGATGTTCCAGACTCAGAGCAACAGCAATAGCAATATCAAAGAATCTTAGATATAATTCATCTAAGATTCATGTTGGTTTTGGAGGGCTGTTTTTATTGTGATCATTTTGAATTGCAAGATGTCAGAAAACCCAATAAAGCATCATTACTCCCACTCCCCGTATTGTTCAGAACATCTCTTCATGCCGTTCCTATCCATTTATAATCTTCACAGAGGAAGAATAAACGATTGCTCGCTGCCGCCAGCAAGACAGCAGGCTTTCTCTATTAATGCTTTTTAATCTAGTCTACTTTGTATTTTTGGACTGTTAGAATCACACCCGAGTAATCTACAGGAAAGACCATAAAAGAGGAGAGCCACTCTCCCATGATGTCCATGTCTATTGATTTTCAGTTAATGCAATTCATTCGACATGTTTACAGTGTATTTGCTGCACTGCAGCTGTCTGGCTCAATATGGTGCAAAATGAAAGTCAACATTATAGACTTAATTTGATACTTAGCAATTTGGGAAGACTCTGCAGGAACTTCAAAGCAATAATATTTTATGATCGATGGGAGAAATAATTATAATCACACTGTGGAGGAAAGAACTACTAAGCCTCAGTGAGATTGTAGATTTGAATAATTCAGAAGCTGCTAGTATGGAATCAGACAATAGTTGGAGATGCAGTGGACTAGTCTTTGACAGCTAGTGTAGTTTGGGACAGTAAATATCCAAACATTGCACCACCGTTTCAATCTGCTGTACAAGTCACTTCACAGATGATAGAGATAGTACTTAGATTCATGGAAGGAAATTAAACCACAGAGGTGAAATTCCCTCTAGCAATACATAAGCAACTGTATGAGGTTGATGCACATCCGAGCAGGTCAGTTCCCTGGAGCCGCTAGACAGAATTCCGGAGCAGCTCTTAAGCGGCGCACAGATTTGCTTGAATTAAAAAGCGAGTCATGATATTTTGGAATAGCTTCTCCATTTGACAGTTCATTTAAGACTACAGCACATGAAGTCTATGACTGTCTAATGGCTCTCATGTGTTTTTTAGCTGTATTTCAAACGCTCTACCCAATGACCCACTTTAAGGATCACATTTTAATAGAGTGATGATAAGATATTGATCACAGCGTCGCCCAATGAATAGATGAACAAGGCAGGCATTCGCGAAACGTGTCATTCTAACCAAATAGAATGGAGGGAAAATGTAAAACGTCGTCAGTGTGCCAGTGGAAAAGCTCACAGACGCCTGCGAGTGTGACGAGATCTCCCATCAAACCATCACTGTACTCTCTTCACAAGATATCTGTGCTGTTATCTGATAATGACAAAGGATATCGACCCATCAATCACAGCTCGGATGCCTCCAGCAACTGTCAGAGAGAAAGACTCCGTGAGAGAGAGCAGGAGGGGGAAAAAACATTCTTGGGGGACTGTGAGATGAGAGATGGAGGTGACACATGCATGATTACGTTCTGCTCTGTTCCAGTCCCCTCACGCAGCTATGGCCAGTCGACCCTGTGAGGAGATGGAGACGTACTCGAATCGCAGGTGCACGGAGGTAGATGCTAATGAATCCGTTCCAGCATGATGTTAATTAAGATTAATGAGGGGAAAAGGCCTGGGAGCGAACAGTGTCCAACAATAGAAAAATCCTGTGAATCATGTGAACAACCATGTGTATAAAAGTGGAGGCTGTGGCAGATAGTTTACACTGACTCTAAATAAGCATAAAAAATGACAATGGAAAATGTTGGAACAGGCCTTAAAGGAATATGTCACTCAAAATGACAATTCTGTCATTATCTACTTGCCCTCATGTAATCCCAAATCTGTTTGCTGTTGTTTGTTCTTTCTGTGGAATACACACACAATTTTTTTTTTAAAGAACCTTCACATAGACTGCTAAATCTTGTGCAGCTCTAGAGCATCAATCTCAATTTAAATATGGTGACGAGGCAAATGTGAGTAAATTACAGAATTTACATTTTTTGGTGAACGTGGTCATTTGGAGATAAACCTAATGGCAAAGTTAATTGTAAAAAACACAAAACCTAGAAACATACTGAAATTTATTGCAGTGTTGTTAACTAAACATTTTTGGTAATTAAGCTAAACTAAAATACTATATAAATATTAGATGAACAACTCAACAAAAAGAAAATGAAAAATGTTGTCTTGGCAGCTAACTGAAGTAAGTTGAAGTACTAAAATGACTATAACTACTATAACTAAAACTGAAATAAAAATTAAATATGGCTTTATATAAAAAAAGTTAAAAAAAAAATGACAAAAGCACATAACACAATTATGAAACTGAAATGAAAATGAAATCTGAAAATATAAAAATACAAAAATACAAGCTAATTTAAAATGTTAATAAATACTACTAAAATAAAACTGCTGATTATAGTTGAACTTGGCTCAAAGAGTGAATGACAGATGCCTGAAAGACCTGATTAGATTTGAAAATCCAATTTTAGATTGGCTTCATAAAAATTGTATACATGTATTTTTTTTTATCACTGGCAGATGCTAGAATGGACTCTGAGGAAAATGACTTCTCACTGAAGGAGTGAGCTGAGGGAAGGGCTGTTGCTTTGAATTTGAATTATTTCATTTAGGTATTCTGGCACTAACTGGCACTCCCCTAAGTACTGTAATCAATATAATGAATTGAAAATGGCTTGACAAAATACACACTGGAGTAGAGACTAGATATTTGACAGCAAAGCTTCCTTGTAATAGCACCATTTCAAGGAATTTACTTTTATAGTGCAACGGCTTAGTTCTGCTGTCTGTGATCAAGTTCAATACACAAAATACCCTTTGAGTGGTGTGTTGCTATTTATTTAAAGACATTATGAAGTAAATAAGAGGTAAATAAAAGATTTAAATGTACCTCATACTTTTAACATCCACAATGCAAAGCTCCTTTCCCCAGTCCACACAGCTGATTTATGGAAATTAGGCTGCCAAAACAAGTCATTCAGAAATGATCATAGCTATGATGTCACAACAATGAGCAGATTTAAAATATATTGCTACATATTTACAACCTGTATATGGATGGATGGATGGATAGATAGATGCAGGGAAAAACATACAATGGTATGAAAGTATAGAATATGGCCCCTTTAAGGAAATGCTAATTCTCTAACTCACCTGTCAGGCTTTTCAGTTTAATTCTCCTTTGACAAACTCTTCTTCAGAATATACTTATCTGAAGACTTTCCTCATGAACTTAAATGAGCTCTCTCCTAATAGAAACCACAGCAGACGGCATTATAAAGATGAGCTCTGCTCTAAGTAAAGAAAGAGAGATAGAGAAAACAGAGGGAAAGGGGCAGATTAAGCAGCATTCCCTGAGGGAACAGGCCTGGGTCTTCAGCTCGATGGGCTAATCATGAAGCCCATCAGGCTATTACAGCATACAGTTACAGGTTCAAGACCTTCGAGACTGCCTCTGATGCATAAAGCTGCGAGCGCCTTTGACAAATATGGCTGCCTAGCTCCGTGTTGATTTTCTAAGACAAATTATCAGGGCAAATCACTCCCTGGGGTGTTGAATTTCATTACACCAGAGCACTTGATTGCTCTTTTTCCGCGCTCATTGAATGTGATCATTGGTAATTAGCACTGGGGTGGTGACAAGTCAGAGCATTTCTGGGACTATGTTTGGACGTGCAAAAGACACAAAAAAAATGTGCCTTTGCTCAACTGAAACTCTAATTAAAACAATTTTTCTTTCAGAAAACTCATTGTTTGTAAAAATCAGTCACACAGCTAAAAGTGGTTAGAACAAATGGTGTTTGCATCACTTTAAATTAATTAAGGATGCAGCCATGGCACTTTTTTTCCGTAACACATCACATGTGTAAAGTATTTCTTTGTGGCTCAGTTGATGTTTCTTTAGTTAGATATAGGTATAAATTATAGGTTAATATCCTAAACCAAGAATATGAGAAGTTGTCCAACAATCAACTATAAGGTGTTACTTGAATCCCATACCTGTAAATCACTTTTATGCACTAAATCAGGAATTTATGTTCATGTATTGCACATGGGGCCGTTATGGAGTGAGGAAAATGAGAGCTAGTTTTGGTTGGCTGTCCATAATAGAGGTGCTTGAGCATAAAACTGACTCTCTGGAGAGCCTCTCAGAAATAATATACAGAGGAGAAGAAGAGTTCTTGAGGAGAGCTTATGCTGGAGGATGGGTCAGAAAGACTGAAGTAACTTAGTGTTTAAAAAACTTAGCTATGAGAATGACTAAGATATTCAGAAAAATCCAAATATATACTACACTCTTTTCTGACAGGCCATTATACGTTTACATACATTTCTTTTAATCCTAAAACACAACTTGATGCAGTCCATAATTCAAAATACAGATAAACCACTTGTGAAATATCATCCCAGAACATTACTTCATATTAACACAGTACATTGGGCCCTATTTTTTACAGACTTTTCTTAGAGTGTAGGACTGTTAGCACCTGCAATCACTGTTAATCCTTTTTTTTTTCTTTACATCGTTAACACATTTAATACATTTTAATTGTTCTGTTCTCTGTGATTTCTAAAAACTGACAGGTACTGAACAAAGCCACAGTGCAAGTGTCTCACACACTCACACACACACACACACACACACACACACACACACACACACACACACACACACACACACACACACACACACACACACACACACACACACACACAGTTAAATACCCAAGAGTGAAATGCTGTGATTCATAGAAATGTGAATAGCAGTCTAGGATTGCAGGTCAGCGGCAATCTTTAAACAATTATTATTTTTTATTATTCTGTTTGGTACCACTAATGATACAGAAATGAAAGCAAAAGAATGTGTTAACTACAAATATATATATATACACACACACACACACACACACACACACACACACACACACACACACACACACACACACACACACACACACACACACACACATATTTTAATATAAAAAGAGTTCAGATGCAAAAGCCTCTAAGTGCCATTTGAAATTCTCTTCTAAAATGAGCATTTTTATCAGGCTCCTATGTGTAGGTTCTGTAATTTCACTTTAATGGCAATAAATAGGTTAATTTTTATTGCAATTAAAATGAAATAACTGAACATAAACATAGGAGCCTGAGAAAAATTTTAAACGGCACTTTTGGAAGCTTTCTGAACAATATGTACATATATATATATATATATATATATATATATATATATATATATATATATATATATATATATATATATATATATATATATATATATATATATATATATACATACATACATACAGGGACAGTATACTTAGGACCATGTGATATTTCAGTTTTTCTTTTTTAATAAATCTGCAAAAATGTCAACAATTCTGTGTTTTTCTGTCAATATGGGGTGCTGTGTGTACATTAATGAGGGAAAAAAAATGAACTTAAATGATTTTAGCAAATGGCTGCAATATAACAAAGAGTGAAAAATTTAAGGTTGTCTGAATACTTTCCGTACCCACTATATATATATATATAATATAAATCACATTTTTTTCATTGTCAGCCCTTGAATATGTCTTTAATGTAAAAATGGCAATATCAAATATTGTTCTCATAACTCTGAATACACGTAAAGTTTTTATCTATGAAGAGGACACACTTGCCAACTTCTGCCATAATATTCAAATCAAATCCACTTTTGGGGATTCTGTCTGTAATTGCAATCCCAAGGTTCATAAATAATATACTCACTGTAAACAAAATAATATGCACATGATTCATGCAAAGCCCTAAAGCCCCCTAGCTGTTTGTATTTGAGTAAATCAATAGCCTTAAAAAGTAATTTCTGCCGTTTCTAATAAAAGATAACAAAACTAATAAATAGGTTGTGAGACTGTAACTCAAATCACATATTTCCTGTTGGAGCGTGTAAAATAATAAAGCTAAATTGCATATACAAGTGATCTGAAGGAATGTCAATACATATTCAAGTATGTCACACTTTTCTATGAAGTATTAACATGCACCTTTTCAGCATATTACTTTTCATATTACTTTGCCTTAAAGAAATAGTTCACACAAAACAGAAAATTCCCTATATTTTATACTAAGTATGACTACCTTGGTATGATTTTTTTTAAAAACAGTCATTGGTTAATTTTTGTTGTATGAAACAGTTTGGCTATTCTGCAAAACAACACCTTTTGTGTTCCACAGAATAAAAGGAATCTTATGGGTTGGATAATGTTGGCAAAATATACCTTTAAATATACAACTTAAACCTTGATTCTATGCCCAGCCTCAAAGACTGCATGCATCAAGAGACAGTGGTGCTGATTTGGGATTAAATTTTTCCCTCTGTACATATAGTGACTAAGTAAGGGGTAAAACTTATACAGAAACAGCACTCTCATTCTCTACTGGAATGTAAGACTGCTGATAACATGGTTCTCCACTGCAATCCTGGAAAAGTGCTGAATTGGCTATTGGCTTGAAGTAATGACTTGAAGCTTCAGAGATGAGCAAGCCAAATAGATACACATGAATGGACATGTATTCAATAGCCAATGCCACTGAAAATAAGAAAAGAGCCATTTATACCACTAATATTTCAATGAGTATCTAAAAAGAATGATTATGACATGAATGATTCATAATGATACAGAGACCTGCTTACTGGACAGTATAGCTAAATTATTCACTTGCCTCTGGTGGAAGCTAAAATAATATAGCAGGGAAGCTGTTAGAAAAGCCTTATATACAGATTTTATGGAAGCAGACTGCAATTTTCATAATATTCACATTAGTTCTACACAGTTCATCCTGCATAATCCCTTTTCCTGGTGCCACACAAGGGCCGTCATCTCAGAACTGTATACTGGGCTGACTGTACCAATATTCGCTGATTTATGTATCCATGTTTGGGCTCAGTCTGCACTGTATAAAAATATTTAAATGTTTGTCATACTGCTACTGCCAACAGAGGTCACTGCCCTGTCCTCCAATTACTGGCTAGACCATACAAAAATGGGATGCGAGTCCCACGCTTGTAAATTAATTAGAGCTATTTTTAATATTTGAAGGAAACTGAGGGCTGCTGAGTATTTATGGGCAAATACAGACAGGTGGAAATACAATCATGTGCAGCTTTTTCAAAATACACAAAAACACCCACAGTCCTTCTCTCAGTCACACTTGTGTACACACACTCACGCTGTCAATCTGTCACACAAATATAACACTTAGATACACACCTCTTGGCCCATGTGTCTCTCCCTTGCTTGCTTACACACACACATAGGCATACCAGGGTTGTGTGCTATTCAGAAGTGAATTGAAAATGGCTTTTAAATTCTGAATAGGAAATGAACAACAGGATTCAGAAATGCAATTTGAATTTAAGGAAGCAGAATTAAAATGAAAGGAACTGCAGCAATATAAAATATATAACTTTTAAGTAGAGAAAAGTTAGTCATGGCTTGACAGGTTTGTTTGAAGGTTTTTAAAAAATATATGTTTGAAGGTTTTACTGTACGTCTTACAAACAATCCAACAGATATACAAATATATTAATATTAAGATATATTAAAGATAATATTTCAATGTAGATAGATTAGATTTAAACATTAAGTGAAAATGAAGTACCACAAAAACACAAACAAAAAATATTAAAATTTAAAACGAAAACAGAAAATCTAAAAACAAAAAAATGATTCAAAATATGAATAAAATTATAATAGTATCTTAATGATACTAAAATAACACTGATATACAGATAGATACAGATAAAGATACCCTTAGGCAAGGCTGACTTGTTAGAATTTATAGTAAAATGTTACAGCATTTTTTGTAAAAAATAAAAACATTTTTGCAGTAGGCCTATTGAAATGTTTGAAATGCCGACAAATAGAATTAGTAATTCTATTATAATATTATTATAATATTAATGTATTTCATCGTATTTATTTGATAAATTAACGTTTCTCTTTTTTCTTTCTTTCTTTTTTCCCCCTTTTAATTCCAATTCAATATTTTTTTTTCTTCCTGTCAATTCAATTCAACTTCCTGTGGGGTGTGGCCAAATTAAATTCAATTTGACAAACTCACACCTTTCTGCTCAATCACACGCAACATCTCCATCCTCGCGAACGCGCTCTGCATCTCCCAGTCCGTCCACATTTACAGCATAAAGTGATTACCTTCAGACAGGACAGCGAAGTGCTGAGCACTCACGTTCTCTGCAGCATTCAACACCCAGATGTCCAGCAGAGGACAACAAAATGACCGGCTCGGGGGGGGAGGAGTACGATAAAACAGACAAAAATCCTCAGGAGTTTGCTGCGCTCTCAATATAGCTCACCTTTTCTCCTTGCGCCAGGCAAAGCCCCGTCTGGAATGATAAAAATTAATGATTTGTAAAATGACTTTGTTAGTGTTCTGTGGAACACAATGATAGCAAAGAACGCATAATCCCAGGTTAGAGAATATTTTGTCTAACGTTTTATTTCTGTGGTGCATCTCCTTTTTGGCGGCTAAGTTGCGTCTCCGGGGTCTGTTGGGGTTGGAAAAAGCGGGAACGTTCCCGGCTGGGGTTAAAAGGACGGGAGGAGGCGTGTGAGGAAGCGGGCTATAATAACTATCTTGATTGCATAGTGATACGCCACCGGCGCGTGTACATGCGCTTTTAAAATATTCCTGCAACCGTCCACAATGGCAAGTTTAGCATTCAACACGTGTCGCGCGAGTAATGAAGAGAGAGAGGAAGGTTGCTAGGTGACGGGGCGTATATACTGAATTTTAACAAAATAACTGGAGAGAGAGACTGAGTGAGTGAGAAAGAGAGAGGAGGGGGGAGGTAAGGGGGGTGGGAGAGAGAGCTAGTCAGCAACATGTAGGCAGGCTGAGTAAAGAGAGGTCGAGACTGTGTGTACGTACAATTTCTTTTTACGTTTCTTTTTTTTTTTTTTTTATACCTGAGAGAAACATACCGGCTGTAAACGTCGCTGAAATGGGCAGCTGTGGAATGGATATACAAGTGTCGAAGTGCCGCAGGGAGAACAGTGTCTGGATCCTGAAAAACAGTGAGTATGCTGGTTTTTTTGCTTTCTTGTGGGGTGTTCGGACAAGTCCTCAACGGATCGTTGCCCTTCAAAATCGGCAAAAGGCGGCAAGCGCGAGACACGCATATGCGACAGCTCCTGAACGCTCCTGCGTCTCGCGCGCATATCCACTTTGATGGATAGGAGACAACCGGCCGGTGCGCGAGGGGTTTGACCCCTCTGTCATTGATGCGCGTGCACATAACGCAAGGTCTCTCTCTCCCACTAACCTGACTATCACCTAGACATCCTAAATACATATAGGACAGTACTGACTTTCACTCTACGGGCTCACGAATAAGGTCTCAACTTTACCTCACTGACAAGGGTAGAGCCTAGTATGCTTCCCCACGGAGAGCAGCAGTCCACCGGGGAAAATCACGTATGTATTGCCATTCCGTATTCCGGTGTTATTTCTGACAAGTGGTCGCAGGAATTTCCTTTGACAGACTGATTTAAATAGTCTTGTTAAATATTTTAACGTTCCTGTGAAAACACTGCAGTTTTAATGCAGTCATTCGTTTCTCCTTGTCTGTGTGTGTGTGTGTGTGTGTGTGTGCGTGTGTGTGTTTTGAGTTGCGATCAAATGATTAATCAGTTTTCGTCATGTTGTGTGTAGCCGCAAGTGCAAAAATATGTCTACATTTCAAGGTTTTTTTTCCACGTGTTTTTTTTTTCCCCTCGCATAAAACACAAAAAAGGTGTCATTGCTGAAACTCACATTAACATAGTTTGTTTTAGAAGTGTAGCATATTAAAACAGGTAAATGTAATGCTTTTCAAATGCGACAATCAAATACATGTCATTAAGTCTGTAATATCAGAGCCAGTGTGCCGAGTTTAGTAATTGAGGTGCCTTCTTTCTTGTAGCTCAGATTGCCTCCTTTTGTGTGCCACTTGTTACTGGGCAATCAAGATCCAAGGAATCTGCATGTCTCCAGCTTATTAGGAGGAATAAGCTGACTTTTATTGTTCAGCGGGCTTAACATTTCTGCAAATATAAGAACCCTTTCACTGCTGTGAATGCCATATGTGTCATTGGTTCAATTGGTTATTTTGGTTGGGCTGCCGTTCTACCCGTTTCTCTCACCCAGCTGTCTGTGTCCAGGTTTTAGGGTTCTCTCAGTGCATTTGACAGCACTTCACAAAGCCTTCAGCCACCTCCTACCTAAATGTTGAAGTTCTTGCTGGTGCCCCGCCTGAGACATTAGAGTTGGTTTGACAGCCTTAGACGATTCCCCATGGGAAAGCCCTGTTTTTTGCGGAAGCCACCTAAAGGCTCGTCTGACAGGTTTGAAGGTGGCAGGAAGGTGCCGGTGATACTGGAGGAGGGGGGGCCACCGTTTGGACTGTCCCCAAGATTGCTGCTGCTTCAAAGTCCTCCCCAAGTTATATTTGTTGACTCCAAGAACATAACCATCCCACCATATAAACACACACAAAAAAAACTCTCACTTGTTTCAGTTGAAGCAGCACAGCTTGAGGGCATTTTTGGACGAGTGCCCAACAGGAAGCTGGCCTAGAGGTCTTGAAAAAGGCACATCCCAGGGAGTAAGCTAGAGAGAAGCCAAATTTGCGTCCTGTTTTCCCCTCGCCTTTTCAAGCCCCCTCCCTACGGGATTCAGTGCTTGCCAGACCCCAGCTGTTCTGAGGAGCCACCTCCTACGTCCAGCCCTGTCATGTCTATGCATCAGAGCTGTGTTACATCACCCTATGTACAAGACTGAGACTGACTGATATTTTTTTCACAAGACTTCAGAGCAGTTGGAAATTGACTAAATTATCTAACGTCACGTAGGGATTGTTGATTTGTTTGCGGCAGGGCAATATCTAGATCTTGAAGCCTGACTGAATGAAGATAACACATTTTGACATATTAGAAAATTCTACTACAAGATCTTTTTGATCATTATTCATGATCATTTTGATTTGATGATTTTAAACCGCTTGTCTGACATGCTTATATTTTGCAGAACATCATTTAATTGTGTGATGAACTAGAGCGTTGTGCTGGATTAGGGTGTGGATACTCTTTTCAAGGCCCCTGTCAGAATGCAACTTTATTTGCCTCTAGTCTGTAGTATGTTAATATAGGTTACACAATAGATTTTAATCATACCCCAAAACCCCCCCAGAAGGACTTACCTTGCCCTTTAAACTTAATTAAATGTCAAAAAAGAGATATAGAAGCAATTAGCCTTTTCTATATTCCAAAACATGTCTCAGCGGTTGTCCAAAAATTGGGTCTCTAAAATCCACAGAGATACTGAATATTTCTATATTATTTAACTAGTGAAATAAGATGGGCAAATGAATGTTATAACCGGATCCATTAAAGACTCGTCAAACCTTTTCACCATGTACAGTTTAAATAACCCCTATAGCCTTCTGTTCCTGGTGTCTGAAGCTTATAGGCATATAAAACTGGAATTGAATCTAAATGAAGAGGATGGTAGTAGTTGGAATTACTTTCCCGCGGTTACCATAGGATTTTGTCAACATCACTATGCAAAGCGAGACTTAAAATCTTGACAGTGTAGGCTTCTCTGAGAACTAGAGTGCTAATGATTTTCAGCAGCTCTGCATCCTGCTTTTCCTGTTCTTCTCCTTGACGGTTCGTATTTGTTGATGTTGTCTTCTCACTGCTCGGCAGTGAGATCACTGGGAGGAACAACTCAGACGCTGGCTGCATCTGGAAATAGCAGGCATTTTACTTTTTAAAAAAACTCAATGTATGCTACCGGGGAAGACGCTGAAGCAGCAAAACTGCTAGCTTTGAAGCGCATAAAGGCATAGCTTGCGCCCAAGACATTTATTTATGTCTGGGATATATTTTTACCTAGATATTGATGCCTGGGGCTGGCCCACTGCAAAATTGAGTTGCTTTGTCTTTCTTTCATATGATTTCAGCATTATGGATGTACTAGGGAGAACAGACATTGCCCATTTGCGGCTAATGAGAATATATGTAGTTAAGTTAAGTGATATTATGCTAAGTGTGATGTACCAAACTCTTTTGGAAGCCCTCATTGTGCACGTGTAGTGTTTAAATAATGGAAGCCACCATCTCGATGACAATTCTAGACCTGGTTTCACCTTTTATTTTTACCTTTGTTTCTAAACTCCTGTCCCCAGACGATTGTAGTGCCATTCGCATTCCCAGGATACTCTCAGAAAACAATAGATTCGACTTTCGATCCAACTTTGTCAAGGCAGCGTTTCGGCTCATCTACAAGGTCGACCACAAAGGCATGCGACAGAAAGTCAATGGTGCAACGAAGCCACAATTTTAAATAGCTTAAACCTTCATCACTTTACGTAACACTCTTGTTGACCACCTTCTGATTGCATATATCACCATATTGTATAACATTTAATCAAACCCCAGTTATTGAACCAAAAAGTAGAAATAAAACATTTTATAAAGAATGGAGCAAATGATCTAACCTCTTGGTTTAATTTATCCCCTATTTCCAACTAGTATTTCTGCTTTCCTTCTAGCTATTCAATCTCCTGTTTTTGCTTTATTTGGTTGTGAAAACACTCAGACACCCCGCTGTATACTGTGACAGAGTGACATGATATTTAAACACAATCTCTCCCAATTCGCAACAGACATTTTCTGTCTAATGGTCCTGCACTAGGCTGCCTGGCAGCCAGCATCGTTCCACATGCTCTCTCCCACTGGTCTTTTCTCCACCCCCTGAAGAATCTCGCCCAGACCCAGATGCGCTCTGATCACTGTGAATTAATAACTCCACACTTCCTTCTCAATACCAACAGAGACTCCCCAGATGTATTTATTCATCTGATTTTTAGTTTGATTCCACTACCCTCATGTTCTGACTTGGTATGAACTATGCCCATTGAGTTTTGTCCTTAAAGAGGTCATGTGATGTGATTTCAAGTTTTCCTTTAAAGTGTTACAAGCTCTTCATTAATAGATAAGATCCCTAAAGTTGCAAAGACTAAAGTCTCAAACCCAAGACTCGACCACGCCCTCCTAAAACGGCTTGTTCAAACACACCCCCACATGTCTATGCCACGATGTGGGACAAGATGTGCATAACACCGCCTAAATGTTCACGCTAAGAAAGAAGGCGTAACTTTATTGTTGCTGCCACTGCAGCCACCATGTTGTGAAGATGCTGTGTCTTTCGTTGCAAAAGTGAAAATACTTTGTTTGGTCTTCCAAAAGAGGACACGACTAGAAATCAGTGGTTAAGTTGTATTTACAACACTGTTCCAGAACAGTTCAACCCAAATATTCAGATGTGTGCAGCGCATTTCATGGAGGCCTGTTTCCTGATCCTGGGATAGTAGACTCAGGGCTCCAGACTGCGACCAAATGGCTGCATTTTGCGACCAAAATTTGAGAGTGTGCGACTGAATTTTACATCCAGTCGCACTTGTGCGACCAGTAAATTTGCCTCCCCCACCCTCCGTATTTCTTTTATACATTAAACGTGGAAGGGGCACGTCAATGATCAATGAAATGAGCAATGAAATAATCAATGAGACGCGAGCGCACACGCACGCAAACACACACTCGCACACATACTAATGAGACGCGAGCACACACTCGCGTCTCATTGAGTGATGCCTGTCTGTGAGGCGGCCAATGCGTGTGAGAAGAATAGGGAATAGCCACTGTAAGTGGCTAAAATGTGTGGAGGGGGAGGGGCCTAGAGATAATCGAGCGCGCCTAAACATCGGTGGGAAGGAAACGGAGACAAATATCATCACAACCTGATATGTGCGTGCGTCTGAGCTATGAGCAAGCAAACTATTGATTCATTCTTCCGACCTGCGGGTAGTGTACCAGTGTCAGAGTCTACAGTGTCACCGTCGGATGATGATGCAGAGTCAGAGGTTGGTTTGGCGAAAAAAGCCCACACTCACCATTTTCGAGAGGACTAGCTAAAAGAATTCAGTTGGCTGAGGTACTAAAACCTGTCGAGCGATATGAACTGCGAATGCTGCAGCAGCTACCCCAGAACTGCGGCGGACACAAAGTTTGACGATAGTACAAGCACTAAGCAGTTTAAACTCAATACACAAATTAAACACAATCTCAGCCTAAAACATCGAGTATGCCGCGACATGTTTATAAATCAAAAAAACAATACCATTGCCGGTTGCTTTTTAGAAGACAAATGACTCTAAATCAGAGCGCAGATGAGGCAGAGATGATGTGGAAATTTAACACGTTCTACTTCGTTGCTAAAGAGGAACTACCCTTCACCAGTGTTGGGGGTAATGCATTACAAGTAACGCGAGTTACGTAATCAGATTACTTTTTTCAAGTAACTAGTAAAGTAACGCATTACTTTTTAATTTACAAGAAAATATCTGAGTTACTTTTTCAAAAAAAACTTTGTATTCGACAAGCCTCCTGTTTTTTAATGACTCCTGTTCCCATATTGGGAGCAATCGGAAGTATGGAGGCGTTGTGTGCGCTGTGTGAACATGATGTTACTGTAGTTCTAGACTAAATGTGAATGTGCATTAATTCATCCCACTCACAAAAAAAACTAAACAAAACAAAAAAACAGATTTAGTATTCATCAAAATTAATCAAAACAGTGAAATGCAAACTCAGAATATGACGCAAACCTGCAATAACTAAATATATTAAATAACACAAATGTATCTACTCCCATTTTATTAACAGTGTCTTTGCTGCTGACCTTTAATGATTCAGTTCAACCATACTAATAATCAAAAATGACTTTAGATAAACTAACAATTGTGCTTCATTGTTTTTTTTTTTATTGCTGAAGAGTGTTGAACCTTCTTCTCCTGTGTTCTACTGTACAGACGTGAATTTACTTTTCCTTCAGCCTGAGGTTTATTCATTACACTTTTTGGTGTGAAAGGGCTTTTACTGTACATTTGCTATAAATAGAACTTCTTATATTAAAAACAATCAAGCCCTGCTCATATTTAAAAAGTAACGTGAAAGTAACGCAAAAGTAATGTAACACATTACTTTCCATAAAAAGTAACTAAATAACATAATGAGTTATTTTTTTTAGTGAGTAACGCAATATTGTAATGCATTACTTTTAAAAATACATTTCCCCAACACTGCCCTTCACTAAATACAAAAGCCAGCTCGACCTTCAAAGGAAGAATGGCTTCAAAACTAAACGAAACATACAACAACGATACAGCAACGATACACAATTCGTTGGAGTAATTGCGGATACTCTGAAGGGGAAGACTTACACGAAAATCAAAATCATTGTTACTTAGCACTTTTTTTTTATTCTGAATGTATGGTATTTTGTTTACTATTTGTACTATCATGACAGCGATGGTGCTGTCAGTTTACCTTGTTGCATCTTCAAAAGTGCAGAATAAAATGTGACACAGAATTTGAAACAGCACATTGTAATTTCTGCATCTATTATTAAAGTATTTATTAGTTATACAGTGTAAATTAGTAGATTTGGTTAGCATGTTGATTTACGGTGTGCGCCCCTAAATTTTCTGGTTGTGCCCCTAAAATTTTCAGTTGGGGGCCACTGTGTTCCTAGTGAAAAAAGTTAGTCTGGAGCCCTGAGTAGACTACAGTGCAGGCTGTTCTGACTCACAGACTGTATGTACGTTTTTTAAATTGAAAGGACTTGCTACTGATGATTCAAATGCAAGTTTTTAGCAGTGTAGAGTAGCACTTGTTTGTCATTTCTCCAATCACAAATGCAAACATGGTTTTATGTTTACGCGGTGCGATGCAACGAGTAAAAAGACAGTATAAGTCATAATAATCCATAATTATGTCCCCACTGAATGCAGCAAATGCCTAGTTTGTAGTGGGTTTTATTGGTTTTTGTCTCGTCGCACCGGTGTTCTGACAATTTGTGCCTCCCTGTCAGATTTTGCTACCTCGTATTAAAACAGATGATAGCATAATTTGTAAGCAAAATCCTTTATTATCATGTACACCTACCCCAACCCTAAACCTGCCCTTACAGTAGGATAAATACAGTGTTGGTAGCATAATCTGATGATAGCATTATTTGTTAGAACACCGGGACACGGCAGCACAGTATGGTAAGGGGCTTAACATATCCGTCACACGCTTGAGGTATTCGGCCAATCACAACGCACTGGATAGCTGGCCAATCAGCGTACACCTCACTTTTCAGAATGATGAGCTTTGTAAAAATTGATGCATTTCAGAAATATGGGGCATAGAAGAGAAACAATAATTTACAGTATGTGGAAAATAATGTGTGTAACCTTAGACCACATAAACACATTTCATTACACCAAAATAAACAAAATAATGTGCTTTTTAGCAACATCTTATGACCCCTTTAATTTTTAGCATTTTCAGGGCTCGAAATGAATTTTTTTACTTGGTAGCACGGGTGCTCCCACCTTTAAAAAGTCATGAACACCAGCAAAAATTTAGGAGCACCCACCAAAAATTAATGAGCAACACAACTACAAATTATATATTAACATATTTCATCTTTACATTCTTAACTTTAATGCAGATTTTAGATTGGTTAAGGCTAGCTGTCAATCACCCAGTCACTGTCTTCCGCTGTCAGGTGACAGGGAGCTAACTACCATGGGAAATGCGAAGGGCTGAAGAAGAGAGAAAATGAAAAGAACACTGACAGATTTCTTTCGTAAACCACAAAAATTAATCCGAGTTTGGTTAAACACAGAGATAGAGAGCTCATTTTTGCCGAGGGTTAGGATGGTGAATGTGGTGTTAAATTTTACATTGAGCTCTGCCAATTGCATGGAACGACTTGCAGGGTGTGCGATATTGACAAAATTATATCTCAATATTTTCTAGGATTTTATCGTTAACGATAATTAGACGATATTTTGCTGAGTGTGTTATTGTGCTGGTAGTCTTAAGGACCGCTATGGACAGCTGACTTTGATATTATTCATATTCTGTGTGATGGTCAGTTCACAGTAGTGATAGAAATGAATCTTTCCAATAAGTTTAAATAGTTTTTTACTTTTTATGGTCATTTTTACAATTAAGCCATTTTTTTCTAAAAGTGTGCATCATCATTTGAGTCAAATTCTTACGTTTAATAATTCAATTAGAATAATTAGACATTCCAGCTTAATGCAGGACATGAATGCTTTTAACCTGCAGTAACACATGCATATATAATGTTTTAATACTGTAAAAATAAAAAGTTAAATACTGATATTTGAAATTGAAAAATGTGAAATTAAAATTGCCAGTAGGTGGCAGCAAGTCACTGTTAATAAGTGAGTCACTGCGATCGAACCGTATCATTTAAACGGTTGATTCATTCAGGATTGAAATGCCACCATGTTGCTCAGAAATGTGAAACAGTGCTGTGACTTTGTTTGCAGTGTTGGGTGTAATTACTTATCCACTGAAAAAGTAAAGTAAGGGATTACTGCTCATTTTTAAGTAATTTAATTACAGTTACTTATAAAGTATTTGCGTTAGATACAGTTCTAAAAATCAATATTGAATTTGAAATCTAAATTAAGTCTAAAGATAAAATTGAATACAGCGTCTTTAACCCTCTGCACACCAGCGCGTTCACTTTCAGTTTTTCCTGATTCACAGAGAAACCTTAAATACTTAGATACGGATAAGACTAAAATCAATCGAATCTAAAAAGGGCCTACTTTTATTTTTGTACACTGACAATAACAAAACATTGTGCTTTTGCAAAATAAACAAAACAAACTGTGCAATTTCTGCCGTATATATATTTCTCCATGAGCAACTTTCTACACGTCACAAACTCAGTGAATATTTAGCACAGAGACATGAGAAAAGTCTATAGAAAGCTTGTGTCTACTTTTAAATAAACAAATTCAAATCGAAAACGAATATTATCTGATTATGTAATCCATATGAAACTTAAGCGAGGCACAGTCTTTCCCGTAGGCCTATATGAAAGCTTGAAGTGTCGACTTTTAAATTGAATGAATTAAAATCAAAAACAAATATTCTCTGATTATGTAATCTGTATGAAACTAAAGCGATGTACAGTCTTTCCTGTATCTGAGCTCATTATATGCAGTCACCTGGACGCAAACACCTTCATCTATAGATTAAAAAAAAAAAAATCAAGTGCTGCTATGAGCTATTTACTTCAGAAGAACAGTGCGATCTGACACTGCTTTATTCAGCAGAGAGGATAATTTATGTAATTTATACTTACCTACATTAGTTAACATGTAATTTTTACATAAACCTGTACTAGGGTTGTGCAATTAATCGCATTCGATTGTCATGCGCATCTCGTCAGTAAAGCCGGTCCCGTGATTAGTACTAAATCAGCATCACCTGCTTTCAGATTGAGCGGCTTTCACTACACAGAGCCGAAGTTCACTGACAAGCTATAGGCCAGGGATCTCCAACCCTGCTCTTGGAGATCTACCATCCTGCAAACTTCAGTTCCAACCCTGCTCCAACTCACCTGTCTGTAATAATCAATTAGCCCTGAACACCTTTCTTAGCTGGTTAAGGTGTGTTTGATTGGGGTTGGAGCTGTAATCTGCTGGACAGTAGCTCTCCAGGAGCAGGGTTGGAGACCCGTGTTATAGACAATATCGCGCTCGAAATCAAAAGCGATTCATCTGCGATTATTAGGGCGATTTTGACAATCGAATGTGATTAATTGCACAGCCCTAACCTGTACGGATTTTACTAGTTGGGCTTTTCCTGAACATCTTGCCAAACTGAAATGTATTGTTTAACTTTTCTTAATCTTTTTTGTTATTCAGATATGTTATTATTCAGAGTATTTCTATTTGTTAACCAAAGAGGGTTACATTTCTTTTTTTTTTATAAAAATGTTTAAGTACTACAGTTGTTTTAAAGCTAAAAGGCTTAACTATTCTATGTTTGACTCAAATTGAAAGAATAAAGTGTTTAATTTTTTAAAGGTTTATAGGGATTTTAAGATGTAGCCTAATTAGCGATTTGAATAATTAAGTTACTTATTGAGTAACTAAGTTACTTTTCAGAAAGAGTAATTAGTAAAGTAATTTAAATACAATATTGATGATGTAATTAGAACACATTTACAAGGGATCCAAAGTTGATTTCGCGACACTGTTACTGCACAGATGCAACAGTGCTGTGAGATCCAGTGAGAAGGGTTCAAATTCTCCGCACAATGATAAGGTTGCTGCAAGATTTACTGAGAAGCATTCAAATGCTGCACAGAAATCTGTTATAAACAGCGCTGACATACCTCAGGAAACCAGAAGCAGTAACATTAACTGTAACCATGGTGTTGTGGTAGAAATAGTTGAATGTATTACATAATTTATTTCAGGGTTTGAACAACCTTTTGAGAGAGAAATTCAAGCACTTTTCAGTGATTTTCAAGCATTTCACACAACTGTTTCCAGCACTTTAAAACTCTAAAATTATCAAGTTTGAATGTTATTTTTAATGGGATGAACAAAATATACTTTGTGGTAAACAAACACTTATGTAAACTTATGCATCAAATCACAATTATAACCAGTAGACAGCAGCAGAGGAGCACTTATTGGCTTATTAGTCATTCATTTATGCTTTTTCTCTATATTTTGAAATTATAAAATCACTATTTTAAAATATCAAATTATCAAGAAATCAGATTTTCTCAGAGTTTTACACTTTTTTGTGTGTATGAAATAAGAAAATTCACAAACTTTTCTTAAATTTGCTACTAAATCACACATAATCACTGAACTTGGTCAGTTCCATATGCTAAAAGAATAATGGTACATTTAATAAGAGTGGAATATATAAATTTTCTATATATAAAAAGTAGATTTTGCACCTGTTACTGTTGTTAATAAAAGTAAATTTTGTATGCATCTTAACTAAAGCTTAGTGCTTTACTGTCAAATCTGTATAAGCAATAAATAAGAAATGAACATGAAATGTTATTAGTAACTGCACTTATTAATGCAAAACAATAGTAATTTTATGATTAAATGATGTTTATTTTGAATACCCCCACACACCACCCCCAACGCTACCAAATCTGCTCCTGGCGCCACCATCTGTAGAACTTAGTGGTGCTGATGATGCCACTGCTTTCAAATGTTAATCTGGAGCCCTGTGTTATATAAAATCAATATCACATTTGTAATCATGCTGATTTTTGGAGGAAAAAAATGGCACTCTTCGAGTGACATTAACTATGTGAAATCATATAAATTCATATAAAGTTATAATAAATTCATATAAAGTTACAATTATATAAAGTCCCATATCTTGAATTTTGTCATACATTTTAATAGACTAAATCATGCAGTGAAAAAACCACACTCTAAATGTGCATGTGCTCTAGTCTCTAGACTTCATCACGTAATGTATGCATCCACTCTCTGTAGGTGTTTTGTTTGGTTTTTGCAATATACTCGATAATGTAAAATCGCGCATCGTTAAAACAACAATTAAGATATTATCGCAGACTCCTACTTAAGCATCCTAGTGATTAAAGGCCTTAACGATTGAAAACTGATCCTGAACATTTTCCCATATACCTGTACCCGCATTTCCTGTGTTTGCCACTCTCTCCATGATTAACCAAGCTTAAAATGTGTAGATTTGTTTGGTGGCAAATGCTGTTAGTGTTACCTGCAAACTCTGTCCCACGGGCTTTAAAGTGAATGCAGTGCATAGAGCACAGTGAATTTTCATAGTGGAACCAGTCAAAGTCTTTCAGCCATTCTCTCCGAAAACTGTACACCACCTTTTCGGCTGGTGGATCAGCATTCAGCACGATCGCTATCACCAGCACCATTATTTGTATCTTTAGGTAGTTTGCAAATAGTTTTTCTTCTTCAGCCCTTTGCATTTCCCATGGTAGCTCCCTGTCACCTGACAGCGGAAAGGAGTGACTGAGTGATTGACAGCTAGCCTAATATTAACCTGTCTAAAATCTGTATTAAATTTAAGAATGTAAAGTTGAAGTCATGTAACGCTTGATAGAACGGCAGACCGGTCACCTTATCAGCACACAGAAGGCGCATAACTGTGAACGTTTTTAGAGAAATTAAAACAGGGTGCACTACAACAATTATATGCACTCGCACAAATGCTGCCAGATTAAATTATCGGAGCATTTGCGACCAAAATGGTCACAATTTCGAGCTTTGCTTTTGGTCAAGTTGTATTTTTCCCCCCGTCTCAAGTGATATGTGGTGGAATAATGTCTTTGTCTTTGACCACTGGGCTTGATTGCTCTAAATAAGTACCTTAGTGAAAAGGGAACAAGGGCGAACTGCTAATTCGCACTCTGTTAACATTGAGGCTTGAAATCAGCCGTAAATTACCTTTGCTTATCGGACAGGCGTGAATGTTTTTTTTTTTTTTTCTCAGGCCATTGATTGTAAATCCCTTTTTGTTCCAATGTAAACTGACATTTTATCTGTGCACCTGTGCTTGAGCTGTGGAGTCCTGAGCCTCTGAAACTAAAGCTAGTCAAGCTCATCTTGGGTTCGAATTAATCCAACATGATGTCTTGTGGGGGCAGGCGGATGGTAGGGTGGGGTTTGCAGGGATTCCCTCCTTCTCTTTCCCCTGAGCGAGACAGACAGAAACCGGCTCCCCGCAAGCATCCAAAATTAAATCTCAGGGGCTTCCACAGATGTGATTTTCAACGTAGGGCATATTGCTTGCTGTTGCCACTGTCACTTTTACTCTTTGTTTCTCCACTCTCTCCTCCCTCCCACTGGGCTTTGGGATATGATTCAAATTAAGCTCCTCACCTTTGTGAGTTTTTTTTTCCTCTCCTGAGTGGGATATGGTTCTGTGTTTGATGAGATGGATGAGTTTTTTTCAGGTCTTTTCATTTTGTACCTCAAGGAGGAGGCATTAATTTAACATGGATTCACGGCAAGAGACTTCTTTGTTTTGGACAGGGCTGTTTTCTGATGTTTCACCAATTTATGGAAAATGTGTTGTTTGCTGAGGTACATCCAAAAAAGACTTCCATAGGAAATTTTTATTGGTCGGAGGTTGCTCTGTCACAGCTCAGGGGACTTAATGGGATTCTCAGATTCTTTAAAAAAAATATTCCATGTACGAGTTAAGCCAAAGTGTTTATAGTATGATGTTCATTACCACAAAAAATTATTTATTCGTTTTTTTTTTAAAGAAAAAAATCAAGGTTTCAGTGAGGCACTTACAATGGAAGTGAATGAGACCAATTTTTAGAGGATATAAAATCAGAACTGTGAAGAATATTTTATAACCACACTTACATTAGTCTCGCATAGCCAAACCTTCAGACTGAAGGTCTGGAATTCATGGCAGCTTTCATTGGCCAAGGCCCGCCCATGAGGCCGTTTGACCGACATGTCAAATAGCCAAAACAGTTTGTTTTGTTCATCGTCACGTTTCGAGGTGTGGAAATGTCACCACAATAACAGACCGGTGTGTAAAACTCTCTGACATATTTGAAAGATTCTATGCCGCAAACTTTAAATATTTCACATACTTTTGAAAATCCAGAGTTTAGTTGATCCTGATAAGCGCTTGTCATCACAGTTCTAAACACCTCAGCATTCTTCTTTCGTGGGGGGGTTTGGCGCCACGGCATGGCACACACGTCTCACGGAAATCCTGGTAGAATTCAACCAATCCGATGATGACTTGGACACTCCTGAAGTGTTTCCACTTTTGTGTCCCATATGCATCCGTGGGCATGACGTCTGAGGCTGAGACTACACTTACATTAACTTTAATGTGTGTATCATTAGAGTTGTAAAGCTGTTTTAAATAGTTTTAACAGTAATTTTAGGGTTGGTCATGGTGGTTGAAGTTGTAAAAGTTGAATATAGCCTAACTTTACAATAGGGCTGGTCTGAATACCATTTTTTGAGCTTCGAAGCTTTGGTAGTAATCAACACCGAATATTCAAAGCTTCGGAGGGAGGGGGCTAAACATATTTTTCTCTCAACACTGTGCCTACACCGGATGCCGCGCCACGACAAAATACAATAGAACCTATTATGCTGTTTACACTGGATGCAGCGCGGCACGGGGTGGCAGGATAAATTCCCAACAGTAAACTGCTGTTGCTTCTATTTATGACGTACTGACACAAATTTCAAATGATTTTCAGTGGTCGCTTTGTCGCGTCCAGTGCAGACAGACATTAGCTGTTGTGGTGCACCGCATCACGAGAACTGGCCTCCAGTGTAGACACGGTGTAATAAAGGCAGGAATCTCTGTGTGTCTGTCTGTCTGTTTGCATTTGTATGTGGAGAACTATTCATCCAATCGACTTCATGAGTAGCAGGTGTGTTGCTGCGGACCCAAGGGAGTGCAGTGTCTCGTTTTGGTGCAATATGGACACGCGAGACGTTCCGAATTAATAAACTTTTAATAAACTACAGAACAGCGTGAGCCAGAAGCGGTGCGCCTCATGCGGGCGGGGCTTATATGTTCTGAGAACGGACACTGCAGTAGAGAAACAAAACACACAAGAACATACTTTTAAATATAGACAAATTATTATTAGGCTGGGCTACGTTTTTTATGGCTGCTGTATTCACAAGTATTTTCCAAGCAAATTAACTGCACATTTTTATCATGTGTAAAATTACTGATTAACATGGCGGATAAAAGCAGCTCGTTTTTATACTCAAACAATTTTTTTTCACCAACAATATACTATAGGTGTACTACTGGCAGAACTCAGGTGATTTTTCAAACTTGATATACTGTTGTGGTAGGCCAGTTTCAAATCGCATATTTGGCACACGGCCTTTATCTGGTCCTCACTTAATTTAAAGTGCTCCCACACAGCTGAGGTCTTTGGCATGTTTGTCTTCTCTTCCAGAAGAAATGAATCATGATGTTCATGACCTTCACTCATGGGCGATTCATATTCAAGTGAATGAGAACCGTTTCGCGGGGGATGCCAGGGGTTAAAAAAAAATATATATATATATATATTTCAAATCTCAAAATTGAAAATCGAATTCCAACCCACCAGACCATTCTGGACCAGAATATGTAAATATTCGTTTGGTGGATTGGCATTCCATTTTCAATTTTGAGATTCGAATATTCTTTTTTGACATCCCACTTGAATATGAATTGCCCATGAGTGAACCTAATGAACGTTAAGCTGTGAAGAGTTCAGCTGTGTGGGAACACTTTAAGTTGAGTGAATACAAGACAAAGGCAGTGTGCCAAATATGCCATTTGAAACTGGCCTACCACAACAGCACATCAAGTTTGAAAAATTCACCTGAGTTCTATAAGTAGTACGCCTATAGTATATTGTTGCTGTAAAAAAAAATTAAGCTGTTTTTATTTGCCATGTTAATCAGTAATTTTACTCATGATAAAAACGTGCACTTAATTTGCTTGGAAAATACTTGCGAAAACGGCAGTCATAAAAAAACGTACAGTAGCCCAGCCTAATAATAATTTGTCTATATTAAAAGTATTGCTCTTAACGGCCCTTTGTGTTTTTGTATCACTAGTGCAGTGTCCGTTCTCAGAGCATATAAGCCCTGCCCGCATGAGAGGCGCGCTGCTTCTGGTTCGTGCTGTTCTGTAGTTTGTTTATTAATGCTGAACTTGTCGCGTGTCTATATTTCACCAAAATGCGATACTGCACTCCCTTGGGTCCGCAGCAACACACCTGCCATGCATGAAGTCGATTGGATGAACGGTTCTCGACATAATAAAAATGCAGACAGAGAGACAGACACACAGAGATTCCTGCCTAATTAGAGCGAAGAATATGTTCAGCCCCCTCCCTCCGAAGCTTCGAATATTCGGTGTTGATTACTACTAATGGTCGACCGATATTGGTTTTTTTGACAGCCGATGCCGATATCTTGGAAAGCAGGGGGGGCCGATAGCCGATATAAAGCCAATATAATTTTTTTTTTTAATATTAATTCATATTTAAGAAATTTGAAATAATTTTACAATGGATTAAAAAATAAATGTGTAAAATAAACATACTTATACTTTAGAGACAAAGTATTTTTCACAAATAAATAAATATTTAATAAAAATATAACACTGTAACCAACAGGGCACTCAGTATTCTGGGAAGTTTGTGTGCATTGGGAATCATATTTTTCAAATAAAGCCAGAGTAACACTCATTTTTCATACAGCGCAACATAATTTGAAATTACGAGTTTAAAGTTGAAAGAATTCAATTCACATGGACCGACCGTCACACAGAGAACACGCGATCATGCTGGATAAAAATACACACAAGATCTCACAGCTGGATTCGACTAATATTGCAAGGTTGGTGAAATTAAATGTTCATTTGCCACTAAAAGATTTGTTTAAATAATATAAATGCGTATTTGCTTAATGCTGATGGCAAACAAGAAAGTATTATAATGTTTGCTTTTTTTTTTACTTACAATTTAAAAGAAATCGTTAAAATATGTTTTGTATACATTAATTCCTTTGTTTAACAGTTCCATATGATTATTAGACAGACTTCTATCCATATTAGACAGAACTGTTAATGATGATGGCGAACAAGAGGGAGAATGTGAGCACAGTGTTCTCAGGTGCTGCCTTTCTCAACGCCATCAAAATAAAAGTCTGGCGTGCCGTCAAAATAAGTCTTGAACACATTGGCCAAGCAGAAAAACTTATCGGCCGATGCTGATACTTGAAAAATGCCATATATCGGCATTGGCGATATATTGGTCGACCACTAATTACTACCGATGCTTCGAAGCTCAAAAAATTGTATTTGGACCAGCTCTAGTTTTAACATTTATGGACTGGCCACATTCAATTCCATTAAATGCCTTACTGTAACCTACATTTTTTACTTTTTTTTTTTAAGAAAAGGAAAGACAAGTGGAAATAAATTTCTATAGTTATCAACATTGCTACAAATGCTATCTATTGAGCAGCAAACTTGTACTGAACCCGAAATATTCCTTGAAGTGCCAACTTTGTTCAGTTAAAATTCCTTAGGAGGAATAAAAATGAAACAACATCAATTATTGCAAAAATAAACCATTCAGACAGATGTTTTAGATATTGAGGCACTAAAAAAAAAAGTACACAAAGACAAATTCTGGCCATGTCGAGTATGACAGTGCAGTTACCCTGATGTTTGCCAAGGCTCTTAAATGAAGATGGTGAGTAATGGACTGGAAAGAAACATCTGGCTGTGAAGCTCTACTCCGAGACAATTATTATGGCTAGAGGCATTGTTAGTGTAAAGAGGACTAAAGAAGAAATTGTATCCATATAAAGTAGATATATATTTAGATGCATCTATAAAAATGAATGTGAATGAATGAATGAATGATGCATTAATATAGCGCTTGTGTATTGTTGTACACCCAAAGCACTTTACAATCATATGGGGGCAGGGGGTCTAACTAATTGTTAAGCTCTGCCCCTCAAGCCATCCCCGAAGACCAAAGCAAAAGTTCTCTCGTCGCCATTTTCTTTTGCCTTGCGCCTAAAGGTAAGCTCTTTTAATTAATTTATTAAAACATAAGTTTAATATTTGATGTAAGTAATTGTGCTACTATTAATGCATAAGTTGTAATTTTTTTAACTTTGTGTAATTTGGTTTAAACTCTGAAATGTCGAATAGGCAAGTCAGAATATTGGAGAAATTTGCTTTTTTCATCTCAATGTGGTAATGATAAAGTTTAAATGATGTCAGGTAATCTTGCTTAATTTGATTTTCAGCTGTATTTAGCTTTGGTATATCCTCTTAATTTGTTTTTTAAACATTTAATTATGTAATGTCACAATGGGGCATAAGCTGACACATTTTTATAGAAATTATATGATGTTATGTAAACCGTTGGCATGTTATATAAACTCTATATTTCCTACTGTTCAACTCCCAAAAGACTAAATGTGTCCAACGGCATTAATTAGTCGAATTAATTAGATTAATTAATCAAACACTGCCATTGCATCTTTATTGAAGTCAAGTAGATGGCGCTGTGGGATTAGCATTAACTGGGCTCAACGCTGCACGACGGAGAAGCCGGGAAGGCGGAACATCTCAACTAAAAACAGCCGCATCTTTATTTTCGTTATTTTAACCTTATGCAGTGATTACGGTACCACAAACTACTCTTTTACGTTATTGTTGTTAGACATGCACAGTTAGTTGGCCTGATCAGAGGCCAACATGTAAGTGCTGGTTCAAGTAGCACATTTTAAAATGTTTCCTGTTTATTAGAAGTGACTGTTATTGGCATGTCATAGCACATAACTAACATATTAACGTTATCTTTCTCATTTCTTAAGTAACAAGCTTCTCCTGTGCAGTCAGATCAGTCCCTGTCTTCATCCTTTGACTCCGTGACTCGCAGGATACACTCTTTACTGAAGAAAGGTCTTCCAGAAAACGAGCAACTTCAACACTTCGCTGGAAGTGCTCAGCCCTGTCTCCTGGCTCTGGGAAGAATTATTCAGTTCCCCAGTACTTCAATTTTGATCAGCATGCCATTCCATGCAAGTCCGTCTCTTCTCTTGATGCCTTCGACGACCTGTTTAATGCAGGGGTCGGCAACCTACAGCACGCGTGCCAACAGTGGCACACAGAGGAATAAGCACTGGCACGCGAACAATAGAGAAACTACATACTGACGTACATTTTGAGGTAATAATTTATCATAGTCACACAGCCTGTTAGGAGCTATAAATACTATTAAAGTGTGAGAATTAACTTGCGCTAGTCTATGGATGCGTGTGTGACCGCTGCACAAACTAGGCGCTCCAGATCAAAGCCTCAGCGTCAGCAGTCTAACAGCGCTCGTCAGTGTCAAAATGACTGAGATGGCCAATCAAATCAAAGTAGGCGGGGTTTACTGTTGACAGAAGCAGAGCGCGAAGCGTCAGTTTAACGTTAAAGAGAGCGAGGTAAGATGAAGGTGCAAATCATTTAATATTAGTCAACGTATAACTATGTTTTACGATAGAAATGTTAAATGCATGACAGCTATATCCAGTGATGCAAAATTTTCTGAAATATGGCCATTTGTGTGTGTGTGTGTGTGTGTGTGTGTGCATGCGCGCATCAATTAATACAGCGCAGTAATAGAACAGTGATTAAACTGAACGGTTTTAATGCATTAGCCTTGTCTCACACACACACGCATACAGTGGTGTTCAGTATGGTCTTGGAATAGTGGTTAACCATAAAAAGTTACTGCATGAAGATTGAAATCATGAAAAGAAACATCATGGACGGAATGGTCCTGAGAGCGCTACACGAGCTCACCGCGCCATCTGCAGGACAAAGCGTTCAAATGATTCAAAGCGCCAAACGCGAGCAGAAACTTTATATTTATCAAAAAATCCTGAAAAATAAAGTGCAACATCATTTCCACACAAAATATGAAACAGCAAAATTGTTTTCAACATTGATAATAATCAGAAATGTTTCTAGAGAGTCAAATAAATTGTAATGCTTTCTAAAAGATCATGTGACACTGAAAACTGGAGAAATGATGAAGAAAATTATGCTTTGCATTTGCATCACAGGAATAACATTACATTTTATAATGTATTAAAATGTAAAACTTTTTTTTGTATCTGTAATAATATTTCACAATATTTCCGTTTTTTTTTTTTTTTTTTTTTTAACTTTATTTTGATCAAATAAATTCAGCCTTGATGAGCAGAAGACAGTTATTTCAAAATCATTAATAATTGTAATGTTTCCAAACTTTTGGCAGCTACTTTAAAAATAAGAATAATTCTATATACTTTACTACAATATATTATAGTACTTTGTTATAATATATTATTATATCGTTGTCTAGATTATTAATTGCTGCTTTTTATTTTTTACAGGACAGTATGTATTTTTACAATATAAGATATATCTTTTAATGTGCTAAAATGTATATTTTTAATAATGAGTGATGGGGCGTGGCTTGGGGCGTGGCTTGGGGCGTGGTCATATTTTCCTTCTTTTTTGTCTCTAGCTGATCACATGCATGTTTACTCACCCTCATGTCGTTCCAAACCTGTAAGACTTTCGTTCATCTTCAAAACACCAATGAAGATATTTTAATGAAATCTGAGAGATTTCTGTCCCTACATTGACAGTCCACACAACTAGCACATTCAAGACCCAGAAAGGTAGTAATGACATTCATTAAAGTAATCCATGTGACTCCACTGGTTTAACCTCAATTTTATGCATGCATTCACACAACGTCTGCTTTCATTTCAACAAAACACTCATCCGTCGTCGTGCTCTCGTGTACGCTTGTCAGGGATTTATATTGTCAAAAAGGGGTAAATGTAATTTTTTTTCTTTGCGCAAAGCACTCGTGTTGCTTAATAAAACTGAAGTTAAATCACCCAAGTTAATTAAATGATGTCTTTAATACCTTTCTAGGCCTTGAAAGTTGTAGTTGTATAGTTTGTCAATGAAAGGATAAAAGTTTGCCAGATTTCATTAAAAATATCTTCATTTGTGTTCTGAAAATGAACTAAAGTCTTATAGGTTTAGAATGTTGAAATTAACATAATTCTATTTTTTGGTGAACAAATTTCTTAAGGCACACTTTGTTTTTGGCACCTTTTATAACACTATTCTAAACAAGATGTAAACTTTCATTCAGACCAGTATGTACAAAAAAAATGTTGGCAAAGTGAAGGTCCTTTTATTGCTGAGGTTAGAGCAAGGCTGCTTTGCTAGTAGGTTCAACAAGTTCTGTACTGAATATAGTGATGTATTGGCATTTCATGTAGACGTGATTTTTTTTTTTTGTGCATGTATGTGTATGTTTCTTGAGCCTGACAACATTTTTTAATAAATGTTTTAAATGTAACGTTGTTTATCTTTTTCTATTATGTTTTTAAAACACTGAATTGGTTTTAAAATTAGATAATTTTTCACTATTATAAATGTAAATTAACTCTACATAAATGAAATATTAACACTAATCAGAGTAAATATTCCTGCGGAGTTAAACTGTGGTAACACTGAACAGAGTTAACTTCTCCTAGTGTTAAACTCTGGTAACACTATTCAGAGTTGAGCAGTGTTAATTTTTTTTACTCAAAATAGAATTAATTTAACTGAAAATTTAGCACTATGACGAGAGTCAATTTATCACCAATTCTGAGTGGGACCAAATAAACTCAGGCCGAGTGTTAAATTAAACTCTTATAGAGTTGATTTAACACTGCAAAATGTACTGTGCAGGACAACAGCACCAGTGCGCTCACCACACACCAGCTACAGGTGGAGAGGAGAGAGAGTCAAAGAGCCAATCAAGTGAATGGGGATTATTAGGAGGCCATGATTGACAAGGGCCAGTGGAGGGAATTTGGCCAGGACACCGGGGTTACACCCCTACTCTTTATGAGAAGTGCCATGGGAGAGTCAGGATCTCGGTTTAACGTTTCATCCGAAATACAGCTCTTTGACAGTATAGTGTCCCCGTCACTATACTGTGGCGTTAGGACCCACACAGACCACAGGGTGAGCACCCACTGCTGGCCTCACTAACACATCTTCCAACAGCAACCTAGTTTTCCCAGGAGGCCTCCCATCCAGGTACTGACCAGGCTCAACCCTGCTTAGCTTCAGTGGGCAACCAGTCTTGGACATATAGATGTCACAGCTCAGATAATTTGGTCTTGGAAGAATGAAGCTTTTAAATAGCAATGATTTCAATACTTTGGTTTCTGGGTAAATCTGAGAGCACTGTGTGACATCTTTGTGAAACACTAGAGGAGTTTTTTTTTCTTATAAGACTTTCACAAAAGTCTCAATTTGCACCTTTTTTAATCACATTGCTGGATAAATAATGTATTAAACAATTGGGAGGCCTCTTTTTTGTTTTTCTTTCTTACCAGCTAGTTCCCTAAACCTGTTATGGCTTGGAACATATGTTAGGCTAGCATTCAGAGGCCACATGGTTTACTCGTCAGAGTTGCACTTAAAGTGATTGTACTGATGATGAAGAAGCCCATTTGACAGATAAGTACAATGACACAATAGCTCTAGTAAAGTGCAGGGTTCTTGTGTAATGAAATAAGCCTTCAGGTGTGTTGTCAATCCTTTTCTGTTTATTGTTTATCATCCCCCATTTTATTACTATAGTCCTCTTCACACTAACAATGGCCCTAGCCGTAACAATGCTTTTGGAGTAGAGCTTCACAGCCAGATGTTTCTGCCCAGTCTATTACTCACCATCTTCATTTAAGTGAATGTGCAAACAGGGTAACTGCGCTGTCATACTCGATATGGCCAGAATTTGTCCGCTGTGTACTTTATTTTTATTTTTTTTCAGTGCCTCAATGTTATCTCAGTGTCTGGGAATGATATCTGGTCAGGGACTGATACAAAAACCAAATGTGTGAACTGTGTTGTTTTTAGTAACTGCATATGGTCAGTATTCTTAGAGATGCATTTTTAGAGACAGTGTTAAGACAAGATAGGAGACTTCAGAAACAAGGATGTGATTGCAGGATGAAAAAACAGAGATAATATCAAAGTTGAACGCAAGGTTATGTATTTTACATCAACAGTGAAAGTGAAGTTGCAAGAAACTCTGAGACTACAGCTGGAATTTTGAGTGACCCACGTTGGCTTTATCTTAACATGCATTACTCGCTCTAATGCCATCAGTCAATCAAGGCTTAAGTGGAGAGCACATCAATCACTAAAGTCCGAGGTAGATTCACTTTTGTATGAAGACACTGGGGTGCATACTGATTGTGCCAAATCTTGTCTTCTTGATTTTTATGTCCATGTATTGAATGCTTTGTAATTTGGGAAATGTGTGCTTGTCAAGAAAACCTTTTTGTTTAACCAATATTTGTGATGAATCTGACCATTTTGTCTTTTTTAAAAATTCACAGAGCTCTCACTGCAATGTTGAATTTGTACGAATCTCAGTTTGTAGGAATTCTAACTGAGCAGCTGCCAGTTTCATACACCAGTGAGCGAGACAACCCACTTCGATGATGCCGGGAAAGTTATCGCTTCAGGTCACCGAACCGAGATGGTAGGCTACTGGCAGGCCATCAGTAAATTTAATGTTACAGCCAAACATAACAAAGATATATAACTCTCATTGATGGCACTGTTCCAGATTCAGTGGCATCTCTAATCTAGCTGCAGAACCCATAAATGGGTACAGCTAATTTATTAATGATGCAGTCATAGTTATCTATGAAGCGTGCATGCATTTTGTGTTTATTAGTGGATAAAGATGAGCAAGGCGATAAAAGCAACAGTGCAGATAGCACATTAGGCATAGTTTTAAAATAGTGATATCATTCAATACAAGGCTCATTAGGCATCCAAATGAAGACAACAGATTTGATAGATCATATTAAAGTAGGGAGTAGGGATGTCAAAAGTAGTAGTATTTTTTGCCAAGTTGCTTTTGAACCTTGTTATGTGCATGATCTGTGAAGAGCACTAACACCTCATTTTAATGATGCCAGAACAAAAATGGGATTTCTGTAAAATACATGACTTATTTAAAGGGGTCATATGATGTTGCTAAAAAGAACATTATTTTGTGTATTTGGTGTAATGAAATGTGTTTATGCGGTTTAAGGTTCAAAAAACACATTATTTTCCACATACTGTACATTATTGTTCTCCTTTATGCCCCGCCTCCTGAAACGCATCGTTTTTTTACAAAGCTCATCTTTGAGCTTTGTGAGGTGTGCTCTGATTGGACAGCTATCCTGTGCTTTGTGATTGGCCGAATGCCTCAAGCGTGTGTGTGATAATTTGCTTTATGTAAAATTTTATTCCTTTTCTGTTTTGGTGTGAAATATGAAATCGGGCATGTTCTAGATTTTGTGAGGTTCACTCAGTTTTAATTAAAGGTTGCATATTTTAAAAAAAAAAGGAAATGTTCATTAAATCCTGAAGTTAGTTGGCACTATTTTTGTCTATTTCTCAGATATAATGTCAGCTGTATAAGGAAGCTCAACATGTGGTGATTGCGGTTCACCTTGAAGGATTTTTTTTTTTTTTTTTTTTTTTTTTGCTAAATTTTGAAATGATGTGGTGTTTGTAAAGCAGTGACTGACCCTGTTTAAAGTGTGAGAGTTCCATCTGCATGGTGGAGTGGGCCCTGAGGCCCCCGGCCGGCCTGCAATTCCCAGCAGCTCTCTTTAAGAGCCTGTGTCTGAGCCAGCTAAATATCAACTCATTAGCTCAGGCAAATGGGACTGCAATATATATAAAAAAAAAAAAAAACAGAAAGAGAATACTGAATCCATTTAAGCCCTGTTAAGAAACACAGGAAACACTTGCATGGGAAAAGGTAGGAAACAGAGGTTTGTTAGCATTCTTCTTGCATATTATTTTTGCTTGTTTTTCTTTCCTGTATCAGACCTTGCTACTGTCCTTGGTCTGTCCTCATATTTCTTGTTCCTCTTCTCTTGGTTTTTTTCCCCCTCACTCGCTCACTTTTTTTTTTTTTTTGGTATGTCTGTTCCTCCCTGTCTGTGGCCTATATCTTTTGCTTTCACCCTTTCTTTCTGCTCGCAACCTCTTTCACCTTTTGTAATCTGTAATTTCCTTTAAAATACAGCCTTGCTGAATTTCGCCCTCATTTTCCCAAGCCTCTTTTAAATCTAATTAACTAAATGATTGTTAAGAACACTGGAAACAAGGTCACAGTGATGACTGTTGATTACTTTCCCCTTGTTGCAGAATACAGCAGAGCCGGCTGGCATCTGTCGATTCATATGCTTGGAGCCTCACAGATACCGTAACACCCTTTTTTCCTTTTGGTTTTTTAACACTTCATTTACAACAACATTTTTTTTTTCATCACGTCGTCCTTTTGTGGATACAAAAGATTGCACCAGTGCCTAAACTAAGGCATTCTTTTACCTTCAGTGTATCGTTTTATATTTTGCCTCCTTTGACTTCATCTTGCTTTGGGGCTTGCTGGTTCTCAGGTACAATCTGCTCTCTCGCAGCGACACGCTCTTGAAGAATATGCTTGAAGTAATGCATCTGTGGTGCAATAAATTGCAATTCCGTGCTCTTTACGCCGGTGGACTTGTGCCAAACTGCGTGGAACACTGAATGAAGATGTCGTTTCATGAAATGACAGGACTGATTTTGCCAGGTGGGTCTCTGAAAGAGAAATGCCAATTTGCACCAAAGGAACTAATGATGGCATTATCGTACGCAAAACAAATATGCGATTAAATATTAATTTAACACTGTAAAAATGGGTTTGTGTGTTGAGGCATGCTCTGAAATTAGTGCCTGTTGCATATGGATGGAGGTACTCTGAAGCAGACTGGCACATTGGCATATGAATTAGTATTTTTTAGGTGTGTGTAGCATACGGAGTGTCACCCCTGTTGCGAGGGACAAGGCTGGGCTTGAGTGAGAGGAAGCCATCTTTAGCTGCATGAAATTCCATCTCTGTCAGAGCAGGGGCCCTGCAGTGCCGTGAAAAGCAGTTTGGTCTTCTTGACAGAATTTAATTTGTTTTTCTTCACTTTTCTCCTCCTTTCTTTTGGGTCGAGGTTGTGGAAGATGTTGCTAAGAGGATGTTTTTTTTGGGAGGGGATCTTCAGCTTGATTGTGAATTCAAAGATAACATCTCACTATAGTATCCTTTTCCACAGAGAAGGTTATTGCACCGCGCAGAGAGCACTTGTGCGTGCTCTTTTGCACTAGCAAGACCGAGGGGATGACGGCTTACGTCAAGGTTCCTCTCTGTAATGTATTCAATGAATGGGGTCTCTGCTCTGCTAATTATCCAAAGTAATTAACAGCAGGTTTTCAAGGTATTGCATATTATTATGTCATTAAAACTTTCCTATGCGGAGGCGTTCAGGAGATGGTGGCGGACTCTGTGACCTCTGGAGTGACCGTGGGTGGACATTTTCTCATGTATTGCATTTTACAATAATATGACTCTGAACTCTGTGTTGTAACCACATATAGGCTTATGCGTTGCGAAATAGGAACTGTTGGAAAGGGCAGTGGGATCCGTCTTTGTTAAAGTCAACATGAAATCAAAACTGACCTTATTTACTTTCTTGATACACATTTCTGCTCATATTTTGCATAACTCACTGATGCATGTTATTCAAAAGAAAAAAATATTTTTTTTTGTTCATATTTTCTTTGGATTCTTTCATCAAAATGTAATAACCTCTGCTCCACCTCTGAAACGGCTTCTTTTCAGTTGATGCAGCCAGTTCCTCTTATTTTTTTGACCTCTTCCACCTGACCCCATTCTGATATGTAACGCCCACTTTTCAAATCTAATCAGTTCCACTGAATTAAATTGAGTCCTGCCCTTCACTGATAAGAATAAAAGTTTTCGAATCATTCTTTGTGGGAAAGTATTCTTCCATGAAGAAACTTTAACATTCTGTGAACCTTCCTATTGCACAAAATGTTCTCACTCTTAAAAATAAAGGTTCCGGGATGAACTAATAGGGGTTTTAATAGCAGTGCCGTAGAAGAACCATTTTTGATTCTCTTAGTGTGAAGAACCTTTTAATAATTTAATGAATCTTTTTCCAGTCCATTGACATTAAAGGTTGTTAACTGAACCACAATGCCAACAAAGAGCCTTTATTTTTAAGAGTGACAAAATGGGCAAAAATGCTTCTCCTTCGTTGAATGTTTCTTTGGGGTACCAAAAATGGTTCTTCTATGGCAGTGGTTCTCAAACTTTTTTGGGCCAGTGGGCCAGAATGATTTCAGTTTGTTCTTCCTCTCCTGGAACTCTTGAAGGCCCTTATACTTGTACTCAGTATTTTGATTTTTTTACACCCTCAGATTCCAGATATTCAAATAGTTGTATCTCAGCCAAATATTGTCCTATCCTAACAAACCATATATCAATGGAAAGCATATTTACTCAGCTTTCAGATGATGCATACCTATTGATTTTTAAAAAATGACCCTTATGACTGGTTTTGTGGTCCAGGGTCACATTTGTTATAGTCATGAGTCCTTTAAATTTCAAATCTTTTAGAGAAACACTATTCTATGGTCTTGCTGCTTAAATCCAATTTTAGTTCATCCTGGCACCTTTATTTTTAAAATATAATTTTTTTTTGTTTGTTAAATATCTGATTTCACTCAGAAATAAATGGGTTATGGCTGTTGGTTTAACATTGTTTGTTGAATGGATCCAGAGAAGTCTTTGTAAAAACCTGTGCCATGAGCTGTGAATGATGAAGGGCTCGTGCTGTTAGATGAGACACAGCGGACTCCGCCATAACTCAACTCCATGTCCGAATCACAGACGACCGCATGTTAGACAGCGCTGCACAACGCAGACAGTGATCTACCCACATCCCTTGCAGCAACAACAACAACAAAAAAGACCTGTAGGGATGGTGGCTTACACAACATACAGGTCTTTCACAAAAAAGAGGCTTTGATATTGAAGATGTTGAAGTCAATACTGCCAAGACATTGGAAATGGCAAGGAAGGGGTTCATGGTAGGCTTTTTCAGATGCTGATGCATGCCATGGGGCTACCCGGATTAGCATCTCTTATATATTTATTTATTTTTCCCCCAAGAGAGTCATTTCGGATAAGTGCTTCTCTCTGGAAACCACTGCACTGCAGACCTATGATCTGAACAAGTGACCATCTGTTCAGCCCTCCATTTTTTCCCCAAACAAGCAACTTGCACATGTAAGAAGAAATTTGCAAGCTACTCAAAACCCAGCGCACAGATGCTACGGTGCCATACCAGAATATTTATAGGGGTTCATTGAGGAGCACTGAATGATTTTTACAGTCATTCAAGACTGATGAAAGTGCGCTGCTGTAAATTTACCTGCAGCAAAATCCTCTTGAGGTGGAGGGATGAGGGCACAGCTGAAGAGTGAACGATCCCAGAGATGTCATTTAGCGAGAATGTTATTTAAAGGTGCATTATTAACATGAAAATGCCCGAAGAGCCAGCATTTACCAAAGCTGTGAGTAAAGCAATTTTTTTTTACAAAAAAAAAAAAAAAAAAAAAAACACAGAGGTTGCTCTGCAGATAACAAAGGCACAACCAATGCTTGTTAAAGCACTGTACTTAACTTTAGACATTCACAGAAGCACAAATTGCTTTGAAAAGTGCGCAATTTTGGATGTAGAATACCTGTGACTAAAAGAGCAAAGCTTTGTGAATAGATCTTGTTTTTCTAGGATATGCCAAGTCATAAGCATGCTGGCAAGTCATGAGGACTAGGAGAACGGATTCCAAGCCAGTCAATTTCTCAGAGTCAGTCAGTCGGATACAGAGCTCCACAAATTTACTGCCATGTACACAAGTACCTCAAGCTGAACCACGCTGAAAAGAACCTGCATGTTGAGCAGCGAGTAGCTCTTATTTGATTTTTGCCCTTCAGTTCCCTTGACAAGTTCCAGTTTATCTTGTTTGGTGTAGTTCTGAAAGACTAAAAGAACAGTTCTGAAATTTTGTCATTATTTACGCACCCTCATGTCGTTCCAAATCTCTGTGTTGTTGTTTTCTTTTTCTTTAGTGGTAAGTTTTTAAGAATATCCTGCCATCACTCCTTTCCATATATTAAAAGTAAATTGAGGCTGGGGCTGTCAAGCTCCAAAATGATAAAAGAAGCACCATAAAAGAATTATGAAAGTGTTTCAAACAACTTACACGTTCCAAGTCTTCTGAAGTCACACAGCAAATTTGTGTAATGAACAGAGTCAGTTGAACATAAGATTTGAATCATAAGTATCCTTTGGACCAGTGGTTCTCAACTACAGCCTTAGGGACCGACTGCTGTGCACATTGTATGTTTTCCTTATTTAATGCATCTAATTCAGATCATCAGCTCATTAGGAGAAAGCGTTTGGGTGTGTGAGACAAAATGTGCAGAACAGTGACCAAAATTGAGAACCACTGTTTTAGATTTTTTTCCTTACCTGGATCAAAAAATTTATTGAAATGGTAAGATTCAAAAACAAACAATAAACAGTTATAACAGGGTGAAAAAAGAATTCTGATTAAATGCAGCCTTTATTTCAGCAACCCCAATATTGGATCTAAAATTATGATCTTTTACTTCTCATATGTACACAACAGAAGCATTTATACCTGAAATATGCTCAAATGAATTGGAATCAAATCGTATTGAGAAATTAGTTCTATTCCTAATTTTTCTCTCATGAACCTCTGTATTATTATCTCATGAAGCTTTTTGTAGAAATGCTAGTTTGGAAAATTTTGCTTCAGATTACTTTGCTTAAGATTATTGGTTCAGCTTCTTGAGCCCAAGAAACTGTCTCTACAGTACATATTGGAGAGCAGTGATGTGCTAAGATGTGGTCACCATGCAGAAAATGTTTATTGCCTTTACAGTACGCCACAGAAATCTCAAGACATTTTTTTTTTGACTCATTTCATCATGAGGCCACTCGCCCCAGAATGAGTCAATTCTACTTATAAACCCTGAAGGGATTTGCACTGTGCGACCTGTGTGTCGAGAGTGAAATATTTATTGCCATCATACTCTTGGGGAAACAACATGAACTCACCCAACAATACCCCACAGGGGAAGGTAAAATTGCATACTATCCCTTAAGAATCCCATTTACATTTTTATTATATCCTAAAGTAGCATAATTTGAATAAGACTATAAATTGTGGGGTGGTAGCTGATTTATTTTAGACCTGTGGCTTGTTCTGAGACTGGAGTATGACATATTTAAAGCTTGTTTAGCAGCATGAATTTCTCTTTGTCTTTCAGCAGCTGCTTTGTCACAACATCTAGCTTTAAGCAATGTATATTTTCTGAAGTGCAATAGAAAAAAAAATATCATTTTGTTTACTAAATGATTGTAAAGTTTCTGTTTGGTGGCATTTTAATTTCTGTGCAAGTTTAGTCGCCAGTGTGCTTTCATGAAGGTTACTTGTCATTTAGCAAGTAACGATTTCTACTATTCTACACAAATGGCAGGAGCTGTTTCCCTAGAGCAACACGGTATTAAGTGTCCTGATGAAAGACTTGATTGTGTTAGGCTTCACTTAGAAACTCCCCAGTTTATGTGTCAGTCATGCCCAGAATCACATTTGTGACGTCTGTGTTATCAGCACGGTCTTAATCACCAGACGGCCACTCACAGAGGCAGTGACTGGCCAAATTGCCTGACTTTGAGTGTTTTCACACTTTGTACGATTGCTTCAGTCCATAACCAATTTCAGTTGTTCCCCTCTGTTCTGCTTTCACACTATTTTCTGATGTGCCGAAGCCCTTCCATCATCAACATGTGGCAACATGCTTTTAAATGCTCATAAAAATAGGGAACAATGTTTGCTTTACCTTTTTGGTTTTGCAAATCTATTTCAAGGACATTTCAAATCATTATTCATATTGAATAAATTAATATTTATGAACTTGGAGCAATGTACTGTACTGTCTTAAAGCCTTTCAATTCTGTTTCGAAAGGCTTGAACTGTTGTCTGGTTTCATTGTCGATATTGCAGCTGAATTCAGTCTTCCAGAATCAAAAGCAGCCCACTCTTCAAGCTCATCTTCAGAAAGTCTTTAAGGGCAAACAGAATAATATCTTGCCGTTTTGTCCATCATCTTAGTTTTTGCCTAGAGTAAGAGTGTGATATACACACTTATGAGCATGTCGTCAAATAAAAAATGACCATTACTTATTTACATTCCGCACTGCTGATGTAACATTGTTGGCTATGCATGAGTCTTATATATGCATGAACGTATATTTAAAATGAAAAATAGACTTTTACAAAGAAAACATGGAAAATTAACTGTTTGAATGAAATACAGTAACATCTTAAAGTAATTGTTTTCATTATTTTTGCATATTAAAAATTGTTTTTCAGAGTCATGTTGCATGACTCCTGAGGGCACAACCACAACCTAAATGACAAGAACCCTCAACCTCATTTTCAAGAGAAGTCATGCAGCTCCTTGCTGTATACAAACCAATCTTAACATTTTTGACACTTGCACCTTTACAGAGTTCATAATTGCCCATAATTACTTTGTCATGTTAGCCTGATATTTAAAAAAAAAAACAGCTTTGGAAATATCTATAGTGCCTATAAATATTTAACTTAACAAATATTTAACCTCCTTTTCAATTTACTTCATGTTTAGAAGTATGTCTGATGATGTTGCCTGAGGTATGTGTTGGACCTCCTGCTCTACTGTGTTTTTTTTTTTTTTTTTTTTTTTTTTTTTGCACTCTCTTACTAATAACCCATTTGAATCAAGCATAAAGAGCTTTATACCTCCACAGCTTCATTTATAATCATAGTTAACTATCCAGAACAGATGTTCCTATCTAGATTTGGTCTACTGTATGGGTTATTGTTTTCTTATCCATCCGTTACTTCGTATTTCTTTGAAGCGGAATTATAATTTTAATGGATTTTTATGCTTGATGCACAAAGAAGTCACCTTTTCTGGTCCGCAATCCCTTTGGATTTCAACACACCAAATGAGAACTGAAACCTATAGCCCTTTGCCATCCACTTGAAGTGCTGTGCTCTAGACATAACTAAATTTTGTTTGTGTTCTTCCATTTAGTGCGCAGTATTTCCCCCTTACTCGCCACTGCAGTCTTTGCCTATAGGCCGATGTGAATGCTGTAATGATGTGCTGAATTATGCAGCAGACCCTCTGATAGGCCCTTTCGCCTTTACTCAAAACTCCCCTTTAGGTATCTGTCATTAACGTTAATGAACTCGCTCTTAAATATTTCTCTTTTTTTTTTACCTCCTTTGCTCCCATCGTTTCCACCCTTTTTCTTCATTCCCACTTAACACACTCTGCTCCCATCCAAACGTCCACATCTCTTTCATTTTTTTCACCCCCTCTTCTCTGCCTATTGGTCTTTCCCAAACGGATCTTGCTTTCTCAAGTCTTAATCCCCCATTCTGTGTGTCTTTTTCCCCAGTGTCAAAAGAACCACAAGGAGAATTAATGGGGGAGAGAGAAGGAGGGAAATGAGAGAAGAAATTATGACGTCAGCGTGCCTTCTGGTTCAAAGCTATGACATTAGCTGCTCTGGCGCTGAAATGTAGCCAGTATGACAGATCGATAGATGTGCATTTGCGTTTGTGGGTGTGTGAATGTGCTGCCAAGCCCTGAGTCAGTGCTTTACTTAATATGTGAATATAAGTATGCTTGTGCTATACATCACACGGAATATCACACTATTGCCTGTCTATGCGCTCACATACACATTGTTTGTGTGTAAATAAGTGTGTTTAGTGGGAGGTTAATTAAAGAGAGTGTGTATGTGCACGTCTACAGCGAAGGCGGAGGGATGGGTGGGTAGGTTTTGATGGCTGGCGTACAAAGTGACTTGAAAATGATTCATGGTGTTGCTGGCGCTTACATGGCCTGCCATTTGTATCAGCACAAGCGCACTGTCTCTCCCTCCCTCTCTCATTCTTGTGTGCTCTCGCTTTTTCGCTCATTGTGCGAGGAACACAAACAAAAGGCGTGGAGGGTGGCCTCATCCCCTCTGTTCTTCTTTATATTCACTTTTATTTACTCAATCTGTTCTGAATCTACTCAGGCAGGGATGGATGCTTTGCGACCAGGCAGATTTATATCGGAGAATCGAGACTCTCTCCTGCGTTGAAGGATCTAACGCATGAATCAGTGCAGCAGGAGTAATGATTTCCCATGTTCCCTGTGGAATGGTGGGGTTCAGGGAGGTGAGATGTGTTAGCTTTCTTCTCCAATCCCCGTGCAGGGACTAAACTACCTCTGCCAGGTTAATGTATCTTGGTATCTGGTGGCGTCCTAATTGATGCTGATGGACTGTATGCTGATGGCTTGCCTTTCATGTTTTCCCTCTGTTCAGTTCAGTTACGGTGTTTCTTACAGTTCTTCTTTCTTTTCTCCCTCAAGGTCCTGCATAAAGTACTACCCACCCAAGTGACTCTCTGGCTGTGTCATGGCGGCGAGGCCTGCCTTTTCGTTCTTATTGGCTGTGTTGGCGTGCACTGGGCCGGCCCAGCCCTCCCCCCCACTGCTGCTCCGCCCCCGGGAGAGAGAGAGGGACTCTGGAGGGGCTTCGGGCGGAGTCAACATCGCTGTGGTCCACTCCGGCTCCTCCCACCTCCCGGAAACGAGCGCCGGGGTGGGGGGTGTGGGCGGCGCCTCTTCGGCGGGCTCCGGCTCTGGTGCCGGGCCAAGCAGCAGCAGCAACTCGGGGACGGGTTTTCTGAGTCGGGCCTGGTCGGGACAGGTGGGTGAGAGCGTGATGACACCATGGGGACCCGCAAACGTGATCTGGCTGGCCGTGAACGAGAGCAGTCCTGGGAGCCTCTTGCTACAGTTGTGCGAGTTACTGGCTACCACTCCGCTACAAGGCCTTGTGTTTGAGGAAGAGAAGCCACCACCACCCAACCGGGCACCGTTGGCACCAATGCTTGAATTTGTCTCGGCCCAGACAGGAGTGCCTGTGATTGCTGTGGGAGGAGGTGCTGGCTTGGGGAGGGAGCCACAGGTAAGAGTTAAGATTCATTCTTGTTGGCTTACATTTATGGATGGAACGATTACCGGTTTGATAATAAATCACGATAAAATTCCCCACAGTTAGTATTACCATTTCATATTTAAATAAAACGCACAGCATGCAGAGTAGTTTCGTTTTTTTGTGAAAACATGGCAGAAAGTTTTAAAAGAGTGCTAAGGGAATTATACAAATAAATATACGAATGAATGAATTATATGAATGTAACTCTGACGGTTCTGGCTATCTTCAGTAAAGATTTGATTTTATCTTCACTCCATGTAATACCTAATAAAGTAGTGTTCTTAGGGTGTACTCACACTAGGCATTTTGAACCATGCCCGAACGCGGCACGGACCGCTCACACTAGTCAAACGAACTGGGTTTTGGGGGTCAAACGCGCTCGGGCATGGTTCAAAATGCCTAGTCCAGCGGTTTGTTTAGCCGACCCTAGCCCGGTTGGAAGAGGTGGGCCAGGGCATGGTTCAGTTGGGCTTGGGCGCGGAATGCATGCAGTGTGAGCGCTAACCGCACAAAACAGATATTATTTTGTGTGCGCTACTGTCATCATTACGACTGCAAACATATTCTATTACTACTGCTACATTACACTTTTCAGTTAATTTAATTCAATCAAGTATAATTAGGTTTATAATGGCTCTGGTTCTTACCTTATTGATGAACAGGAAATGTAATTTGCACTTCAGCTGCCTCCGTAATAATAATTTTCTAATACATACAAATGAAAATCAATGCAAGTCATAAATTATAAATTAATTATTATTAATTATTTGGCAGAATATTAGTGAAAGCAGTTTTCTCCGTTATCTCATATATGACGTAAGCGTGCTTCGGCCCGGAATGTTTAGTGCAAGTGTGAGTGCAGGCCAGCGGGGGAGTGGGGAGGGGAAATAATCATGCTCGGGCTCGGTTCAAGGCAACTGTGCCTAGTGTGAGTACACCCTTAATTGCAATGCTGCTTAGTCCGCAGAGGTTATGGGAAACAGCTGTAATTGTGCTGTTCCGTAAGCGCTACCTAGTGTCAGAGAGTGAATTTACAAAGAAATACATTTAAATTTAGCCTGTGTGCAGTTTTTGTCTGGCAAAAAAACAGACCGAATTTGAGCGAGGCACATGGCAGATAGAGTGCAAACCAGCTAAGAAAACAAACAGTGCAAATATAATCATAGTAGTGCACAAGAGCTTATTTAGTCTGAATAAAGTGTCAAAAATCTCAGAGAACAGTTCTTCATTTAAACTAACAGAAGAGGTAGTTGAATGAGGTAGTGAGCAGACAAATGCTGCACAAAGTGTCTGGTGCAGGTCACAGAGTGTTAGTGGGAGCTGGGGGGGGGGGGGGGGGGGGGGGGGGGGGGGGGGGGGGGGGGGGGGGGGGGGGGGGGAACTGAGGTTCAGAGTTCAGTGGTGCATGGGGATAAAGAGGGGAGGGGGGCAAGGTCAGGAGGGAGTTCAGCTTCCTGACAGCCTGATGAATGAAGCTGTCCTTAAGTCTGCTGGTCCTGGCCTGGAGACTCCGCAGTCTCCTCCCTGATGGCAGCTAACTGAAGAAGCTGTATGATGGGTGTGTGGGATCACCTGTGATGCAGAGGGCTTTACAGGTGAGACGGATTTATAAATCTCCTGCTCTCACTATGCCTTGAAGGGTCTTCCGGCAAGACACGTTGCAGGGGCCATACCACACAGTGATGCAGCTCATCAGAATGCTCTCGATGGTGCCTCTGTAGAAGGTGCACATGATGGGGGCCGGGGCCGGGGCTCTGGCTCTTCTTAGTTTGCAGAGGAAGTAGTGACGCTGCTGTGCTTTCTTGGCCAGTGCTGCAGTGTTGTCGGTCCAGGAGAGGTCCTCTATGATGTGCACACCCAGGAACTTGGTGCTGCTCACCCTCTCCACAGTCGCACCGTTGATGGTCAGAGGAGCATGCTGAGTGTGCACTCTCCTGAAGTCAACAACAATCTCCTTTGTCTTCTTGACATTCAGAGAGAAATTGTTGTCACTGCACCACCTGGCCAGGCATCTTACCTCGCTCTTGTATTTTGTCTAATCTCTGTTTCTAATGAGACCTACCACAGTCGTGTCATCCGCAAACTTAATAAAGAGGTTGGAGTTGTGTGACGGTGTGCGGTCGCGGGTCAGCAGAGTGAAGAGGAGAGGGCTCAGCACACATCTTTGGGGGGCCCCAGTGTTCAGTGTGACGGTGCTGGATGTGTTGCTGCCGACCCGTACTGCCTGAGGTCTTCCAGTCAGAAAGTCCAACAGCCAGTTCCACAGCGAAGTGTTGAGCCCTAGGTGGACCAGTTTGTGAATGAGCTGTTGAGGGATGATTGTGTAGAATGAAGTCTATGAACAGCATTCTGACGTATGAGTCTTTTTTTGTCCAGATGTGTGAGTGCTGAGTGGAGGGTAGTGGCGATGGCATCATCGGTCGAGTGGTTGGACCGATATGCAAACTGGAAGGAGTCCAGGGAGGGGGGGAGGGCAGACCTGATGTGGTGCATGACTAGCTGTTGAAAGCACTTCATGAGAATAGGGGTAAGTGCAACTGGACGGTAGTCATTAAAACAGGATGGAGACGGCTTCTTCGGGACTGGAATGATGGTGGTAACTTTGAAGCATGTGGGGACAACAGCCTGACTAAGCGAGATGTTGAAAATGTCTGTGAAGACATCAGTGAGTTCCACTGCACAGTCTCTCAGTACACACCCAGGAATGTTGTCAGGACCCAGAGCTTTGCGTGCATTGATCCTGCTGAAGGCTCTCCTCACGCTGTCTGGGGTCAGCGTCATCACCTGGTCGCCAGGAGGAGGTGGAGTCTTCTGTTCAGTGGTGCTGTTTTGTGCCTCAAAGCGAGCGAAGAAGGCGTTCAGCTCATTCAGCAGGGAGATGGTGCTGTCACAGTTCCCCGGTGGGGGCTTGCAGTTCGTAATAGTCTGTATCCCCTGCCACAGGCTCAGAGTGTCTCTGCTGTCGCTGAAATGATGGGCTATCCTCATGGTGTACTGTCTCTTATCCTCTCTGATGCCGCGGGACAGGTTGGCCCTAGTTGTCCTCAGGCCCACCTCATCTCCAGCTCTGAAGGCAGCATTCTGCGTCTTCAGGAGTCTGTAGACCTCCCCTGTCATCGACGGCTTCTGGTTGGCCCGGACTCTTATTGTCAAAATTAATGTTACATCATCAATACACTTGGTGATGTAGGCAGTTCCAGTCTCTGAGTACTCTTGGAGGTCTGTGGTGTTATTGTATGTGGCAGCCTGCTTAAACATATTCCAGTCAGTGGTGTCAAAACAGTCTTGAAGAGCCTCTGACGACCCTTCCGGACATACTTGTATCTGTTTCTGAACTGGTTTGGCGACTTTAACGAGCAGTCTGTATGCAGGCATTAGCATGACAGTGATGTGTTCTGAGGCACCGAGGTGGGGGAGGGCCTTGTAAGCTCCTCTCTGGGTTGTGTAAACAAAGTCCAAAGTGTTGTTCCCCCGTATTGTAAAAGTTTATGTGTTGGTGTATTTTTGGGAACACACTCTTTAAGTCTGTGTGGTTAAAATCCCCAGCCAAGATGATAAAAGCATCAGGGTGGGCTGTCTGCTGCTCACTGATGTGCTGGTACAGTTCATTCAGTGCCTCACTCCTGTTGTTTTTGTTGGAGCTGGGAGGGATGTATACAGCAACGAGCAGTATGGCTGAATATTCCCTCAGCAGATAGAACGGCCAGCACTTAATAATCAAACTCCACCAGGGGTGAGCAGTGTTTGCAGACCACAACAGCATCGCGGCACCACATCATTAATGTAAACACAAAGCCCGCCGCCGCGTGACTTACCTCCCGCCGTGATAATACTGGTTACTGTGATAACTTTGGTCACTATAATCGTGATAAGAAATTTTCATACCGCTATATCACTACTTACATTTGAGCGAACAAAGAATACATTTTTGTTTCTTAGAATTTCCTCATTATTTCCTCATCCAGATGTGTATGATTTTCTTACTTCCGTTGAAAGCAAATGAAGAGTTTAAGTAATAATAAAATGATAAAATATTTTAAAGTCCATAAAGACCATCTTTCATTGGTCCCTCAAAGTTGATGCTTCAAAAACCACACAAAATGAACGTGACAGTACTCCATACGACCCTAGTTGGTGAATCATTGTCTTCTGAAGCCAAACAATAGGTGTGTATGAGGGAAAAATACTAATATGAAACTTTTTAAGCTAAAAACCATTTCTTTCAGCCTGCTGTCAGCATTCTGTAAGTTTCTTGTTGTGGAACTCGTGCAACAAGTTTGTGAAACTCTGTGCCTCTGCATCATTTAAATTGTAAGTTTCACAAAAATAAAAGTTAATTTGAGAGCACTTTTAAAACATATTGGGCAAAGGTGGAATTTCTGTTATAAAATGTGGTTTATTTGTTGCTTACAAAAAATTTATTCCCTTAGAAATCCACAAATACTAAATTGCCATCAATGGAGAAAGATGTTTTTTGTAGTTATGACATCATCTAGCAGGTGCTGCCTGCACTAGAGTAACCAGACAAACCCTGACCCCTTGGTGCAGTCTAATTGAAAAAAAAAACCTGAAGCTTATTACCATTTTCTTTAGACCTAATTCTTTTTTTTTTTTCTTTTTTGTGGACTGCACAAAGCACATTCCCCCAGAGATGTAATAGTATTTAGTCATTTTTCAGCCATGACCTCAGTTGTCCTCTCTATGTACACTGCTCTCAGCGGCCTGGAAAAGCACTGAGCAGTCTCCCAGTTATGCCTCTTCTAATTTTAGTGAAACAGTGGGTAATTATTCAAAGTATTAAGCATTAGTCAACAATACAGGTCACCCGGGGGTTTTTTTAAACAGTGAATGGGCAGTAAACAGAACAGAATGTTGTGTAAGAGGCCTGTGTACAATAGTAAAATGTTTTACCAATGTTATGGTAAATAATTTTTGAGTTATGGTGCCTATACACACTGGAATTTATCTACGTTATGGCTTAGAGGAAAAAATGCAAAATGTTTGCGAAAGTGATGCGCCATCATTTGACCATAACTTGAGAAAATTGTACCTTTGACGTTTTAAGTTGTATCACCCCCTCTAAATACATTTCAGATGCAGAGGGGATTTCTGATTGGCTTAAAAAGTGTTAGAAACTCCCAAATTCATTTTTGCTGTTTATAGACCCTGGGGCTGTCAGGTAGGATATTTCAGCACACATTTTAGTGATTTGATTTGATGTATTCCAAAGAAAACAACTAAAGCACCTTTAATCTAAATGTAAAAAAGTATGTACAGTATTAAGATGACATTGTATTTCCATAGTAAGGTGCCATCAGTAACTGAAAATCTTGTGAAGATGGTTTTGTACCCTCTCTGTCGTACACAAACACATCCGGTACATCTATTATAGTCAGAAATGACTCAGTCAGAGGCCTTTTGAAGGTCTCTCTTGTCACTTAAGCCTCATGCTGTCAACACATGCCCTGGATTTACAATATTTAAAATCTCTGTCTGTTTCGCACTTTCCCCCCTTTTTTGAACAAACACCGCCTGAGCTTGTTTGGAAAAATCCATACTTAAATTATTCATTCTGCGGCAACCGTACATGTGATGGTGGACTAAAAATTCACCGTGTCGTACTACTTAATAAGATTTCAGCATAATTAAGATGACCAATTAAACTTGAATAAGTTTCAGGCTACCTATGTTGTTTTATTCACACTCGGGAGACAGCCTCTCCACCACCGCATTTCTCTCCTGTGGAAAAATATTACATTACATTTTCATTTGCTTGCTTAGGCTTTAATTAACTACACTTAGAAAGGCTCATGTGTTGTGGATTGGTGAGAGCATGGGTTTGTAGCCATGGAGTTAACTCTCTCTCGCAGGCCATGTCTCCAGAGACTTCTTTTACCTCTTCGCAAACTGCCAACCAGAGCACGGCACAAAGGAGTCACTTAACTGGTTTAATTAGGACAGTAATCAATTACATCATGTGGTTAAATATTTCTGTGTGAGAAGAAAGTAGATGTTTCAGACACTGTTTTGGCACCCATCACACTCTGCCAGAGCTGCAAAATGTAATGCTGCAAGTGCAAATCCAGTTTCAAGTGCTCATTGTAGATTGATTTCAGCCGAATCAAAGCTGCGGCATCAGAAGAGACTGAAGTCTGTTAGTACTGGGATTCTTTTGAAAACACAAACACCTCAGGCATTCGCTCTCCCCCTAAAAGAGTGAAAAATAAATGTAGAATTGCATATTGCATCTGTTTTAGGCAGATTTTTTGGTGTCATCTTTAAACATAGCCTTCGAGGGTCCATTTTATTCTCTGAGAGCCTTTGAATAAAATAAAATAACTTAGTCCATCTGGACCTCAATATGGCACATAATGCAGTACAGATGATTATTGCCATCTCAGGGACACAAGCTAGAACGTGCACAACTTCTGGTTCAAGTATAGTGTGCGCATATGAAACCAGCAGGATTCGGTTGCTATGCAATGCTATAAAATATGTGACATTCGTACAAGAATGCAATACATCTTGAAGCCTTTCAAATCTCCCTAGCAACAGCATTAAATGTATCACTGTGGAGTCATTTCAAAGATTGTGACCTCTGATTACAAGTGGGTAATTGTTAAAAAAGATTAATATAGCTGTAAAAAATATATTAATAGCTGTAAGTGTTCCGTTTAGATTGTTGGACTCTTCAGTTGCCTATATGTGATATGTGTGAGAAATTGGCACAAAGCATCTAAATTTCCACTCCTAAAACAATCGAGTTCAAATAAAAACAAATCCTGTCACATTTAAATAGGTTATTTTTGAGAGAAAAAAAGAACATTGATTTTATATTCTTAGCAATATAGAATTGATCTATATGTTTCCCAAAATATAATGTTTGTAATGTGTTATTTGGCTGCTGAGAGGTTGCATAGCAGGCTGTTCCAATTCTCTATGTACAGAATGTAATTGCTAACAGAAGGTACTTCATTAGCACATATAGATTTACATCTGGGGTCATTTAGAGCTGAAATTGATCTAGTAGTGTTTAATATACTGTATATTGTTTTGCAATTAAATCTAAATCTTCCCACCTGCAATGCATTTAATGCATGCTGCAAATCCAGTTTCAAGTGCTCAATGTAGATTGATTTCAGCCGAATCAAAGCTGCAGCATCAGAAGAGACTGGAGTCTTAGTACTGGGATTCTTTTCAAAGCACAAACACCTCAGACAACTCAGCCCCCACCTCCAAAAATAATGAAAAAGAAATAGAGAAATGCTTATTGCTTCAGTTTTAAACAAATGCATTTAAGTGGGGAAAAAAGGAAAGCATTATTGTTTTTTTTTTTTTGTAAATAATAATAATAATAAAACTATATTTACCATCAATTATACAGTAAATATCATAATTTTTTTTCATTATACATTTTAATTTCATTGTATATGTACGTCAGGAAGGTCTGAAATGACTCTCTCCTTCACTCTCGCTCTCAGTAAAAAATAATAAAAGATATTTACCTGCTCCAATTTTGGTGTATCAAATTTATCAAGGTATTTGATTCCAATGTGGAGTTGAAGGAAATGTCGAAACATGGAAAATATAACCTGACCCATTTAGGTGCTTCACTGCTGCAAGTTACAGTACTACTGTAAGCTCTTTGAGCTTTTACAAGCTAATCTTCATTTAAATATAGAATGGAAGTGAGCCTTTATGCCTGGTTAATGCTCTGCAGTCGTGACATTTTTCTCCTCACCAGGTTTGCAGGTCCTATGTCTGGTTATTATTTGAAAGACTCAACATAATAGCCTGGCTTTATCCTTTGGTCACACAGTATGTACACTTGTTTTGCATGTTTGTGTTGTAATGAGCATGTTAGAAAACATGCTGAGTGCCTTGAATGCTGACAGAGATGTATTTTACAGGTATGTATCATGAATATACTAACAATGTAGGTGTAATTATAGAAAAAACAAAAACTGCCAGATTGCCAAGGTAACGCCTAGAGGGAAATTATTCATAAGGGAAAAGTACTGTGGAGTTAATTGAGATCTTATTTGCATAGGAAGTGTTTGTAATGGGGAAAACTGTTCTAGATAAAGACAAACTTTACATCAGCGAGTTCAACTGCAAATTGTTAGTAGTTGCCATGGCCGATATTTTGTTGTGTCATTATGTCAGGTGTCTATACTGGGTTAAAAACAAGCCAATTTGGGTAAATAATAGACTAAAGACATGCTGTGTTAATCTTATCCGACAAGTTGGGGTGCTCATTTACCCAGCAGGCTGGGTTACACATTTAACACAGATGGTAGCTCATTTTGACTAGAATTCTGGGTTGATTTGACTTCAAAGTGGTTATTATTTTAATCTTTCTATAACTCTAGAAATAAATTGATTAACCATGAACTTGAATAGGCTGTTTTTTCAGTCACAGAATTATTAATTCATACATAGATGACTCAGACCATTTAGATAAAATTAGCACTTTGGCTCTTTCAAATTAAAAAAAAAATTCTGTGGAAAAAAAATATAGATGTTATGGACCAGCAAATATGTGCTCAAGTCAAATTCAATATATGAAAACCTAAGATAATACTCACTTTTACAAATGGATGTAACACCGCTATATGTTGTATAATCACCTCCATTATGATCAACAAATCTGTATGGTAGCTGTGTGCAGTGACAGCTTTAATTATTATAACAGGAGCCATCTTGAATGGTCACATCTCTTCACTCGCTCTGTCACGGTTGATGTTTGTGTAAACCCAGCAAATGAAGTGAAGTTCTAAGTGAAGCTATACCAAAAACAGTGCAGGTAAGACAGGCATATTTAACCCACAGGTTTTTTAAGCATACTGACACAAAGCCCTCATTCTCGCAGAGCACTTCACACTTACGTTTCTTAATGTAAACTTCTCTAAAGGCATTAATACACTTGAAATATTTTCTATAATCTAAACTTTTTTTCAGATCAAGCTGTTTACGTGCAGATGTAAGTGATTTAACATGGAAATGATGATTTGCATCACTGCAATTATAATTAGCAGCTGTAGAATACACAAAGCATCTGCCCAGAAATGATCCTTCAAAGATCTACAGAGGTCACACTTAGCTCGTCTGAATTTTCTAGAAATAAATTCAATTATAAAGGGGGTACACTTTCTCATTTAATGGCCAGTGTCACCAGCAGGCATGAAACAGGTGTCATGCCACAGTCGTGATATATTTGATCATGATTATGATGCATTAGCAAGTGTCAGACTAAGCGTTGCTATTTTTCACTATCAGAAATACGGCTTTATGTCAGAGTCATAAATCTCCTCGATTGTACAGTGGAATGGTCACCTTCCGAGGTATAGAAAAAAAAGATGCTGAGATGAGCTGAAGCAAAGCCGACCTGACTGTTTCGAATCCTAAAGCAGCCAAGGACACTAATGTCACCTGAAACACAGGCTTATGAATAGCAATGAATCTTTTACGTCATGCTGTGTGGGTATTAAGAATGACTGTATTGATCTGAATGAGTAAGAAGCAGAGGGTAAATGGAGGGAAGAGAAAAAGCCTGATGAATGAGCTATACTGAAACAAAGGGCTTGTAGATGACTGAACTAAAACTAGAATCTTAGATGCCCTAGTCCTTTCAGAAGTTCCTCTGTTTATGCAAAATACTATGTTGTGAAGTTTCTCCATGTCCCACATTTTCTTGCTCTTTCAGGAGAGCGGCTCCGTCTACTTGCAGTTCTTGTGCTCCACTGGCCTGCAGCTGGAGGTTATTTTCGAAGTTCTGGAGGAGTTTGATTGGACGGCTTTCTCTGTGGTTACCACACGCCACCACGGCTATGAGGACTTCCTGGCCATGGTAGAAGGCATGATAGATGGCTCCTTCATCGGCTGGGAGAGAAAGAGTGTGGTGATGCTCAACCTGACTGATGACCCGGCAGGGGCTCGCACACGCAGGCTGCTGAAAGAGAATGAAGCACAGGTCAGGAGTGGGAATATAAATTCAGTTGATTCTGAACGTCTGAAACCACTCATAAAAATGCTTTTATTTTGTGCGCTTTTGTAACTAAATACGTTTCATTTAAAAATGTTATTATGAGCACAAACATTTTAGTTTAAAAATAAACATATCAGAATAGTATTTGGTTTGTCTCTCTTTTGCTTTAATGATAGCAGCACTCGAGCAGCTGCTTGAACTCAACAAGCTCGTGTAAAACCTGATGATCATGTTCTCCAGTGTGATCTGAGAATGATCAAAGAGCATCTTGAGCCTCAATGGAAACGAGCATCTGATTGTGTCTGTACAAAGAAGTCACATGATCAGTGTTACAACTTTACTTGCAGTTGATTGGTTATATAGAAATAGTGCAGGATTATTGATTTTATTTATTAAACTATTTAAATACTAAAATGATTCATTTCCAAATTCAAATCCCAGATTCCAGAAGTTTTGACGTACATTTATTTATTCAAATCGAATCTCAAAATCTAATTTTCTTGAACATCATTTTACGTCTTTATATAAATCATAAAATGTTTATTTCCAGGTTCAAACCTAGGAATCTTTAATGTGAGCTGATGTTTAGATCCCTCTTTCTTCTTTTTTTCTTTCTTTCTTTGTTTCTTTGGTGTCTTTTTTTATTTATAATTGGGACAGCTCACATTTAAAAACCCAAATCTTGGTAACTCCAGAGTTTTCACAAATAACATTCTTGTTGAATCTGTTATTTTTTTTGAATCATCATATAATCCAATACATTTTGTGAACTGCACTGGAAGCTCATTCCTCTCTCTTGCGATTGTCCAGTTCATTCTCTTCCCTTTTTTTTTTCATTTCCTTTCACTGAACTATCGTTCCCACCAGCTCATATTTCACCCCCCCCCCCTCTTTTTTTTAATTCAAAGTGGCTTCTCTGCCAGTGCAATTAACAACTGTATTACCAAATCAGTCTTGGTTAATTATAGAAGTATGAATATGACAACGAAAAGAGAAAAGACAGCTCTAATGCCCCAGAGCAATTATTCCATAGCACTCCAAAATCAGCAACATAAGGTAAAGCTCCTCATGCGTTGTATAAGTCAATTCCTCCATATTCCCAGCTTGATTTCTCGATTAACTTTCTCTCTCATCGCTCATGTATCTGTTCCACGCTTGTTCTTCTTAATCTCTCACTCTCCTGCGTTCTTTGGCCTTTACGTGAAGGCTCCCAAAGAGAAGGAGGTTGCGTGACCTATGAAAGGGGAGATGGCATCCTTAATGTTACTGAGCAGCGTGACATTAAATGACAGTTTCCATCTGACCCAAAGGTGGCCAACTCAATTCCCCACAGGACTGGCCATGCCAGCAGACATCCTCGATGTTCAACAACTTGACTGATTAATTCTCCACAGTGTCCAAGCACCCAGACTTTCAGACCCTAATCAGTGACTGATACAGAAGCACATTCAAAGTGCCTGTCACAGTTCCCGCATGGAAAAAAAACGAGGAAAAAATTGGGGTCAGCTTGATGTAATGTGATAGGAACTTTTTCGCTTTTTCTCGCAGTGATTTAACATCATTTTGGTTTTTGTAAGGGCCCAACAGACACACTCTACATCAAAGTGCAGATGTTATCGGAGAGCTTTGTTATAAATGTAAAAACTCTGCCTCCAGTGATTTGCTTTGAAACATAAGCTTACTAGCTTTATTTTATTTTAATAAGCTTTACCAAAAAGACCAGCATGATGATAAATTGTCAAATTATCAAAACTGCTATCAGAATGAATAATACATTCTTCCTTCACAAGTGTTTAACCCTCAGAGGCCCAGCGTAGAAGAATTGCAACAGCTGTATAAAGCAATGAATTAATAAATAATTTTCACTATATGTGGGTCAAAAACAACAAATAACAGTGATACTCTGAAAATATCAGAAAAATTACATATTAATGCTAGTCAAAGCCAGTTGATGCAATTCATAGTGATATTCAATTCAAGTGATGGGAAAATGCTTACATGGCCTGAAATTTTGAACATACAAAAATGTGAGACAATTTTTTAGTAAGAAATATTAGTGACAAAAAAAAAATATGTTGTTCTATAGAGGTACCTATTCAATCAGTTATTCCATGTAATTATAAAGGTAAAATATGCTTTGATATGAATAATTATTGCAGTATTTACAGTAAATTATCAAATAATAAAATGTATTAACGTTTCACCAATTGATTTTTTTCCCTCTTTTTTAAAAAAAAATTCAACATTTTCACTTAGTGTCAAAAAAAAAACTGGTAAAATTTTGCTACCCTAAATACCCTGTGTCACAGTTTTGCATGCTTTGCACAATTTTGAATATCAGTGCTTGGGCCTCTGATGTTAAAATGGGAATGAACGGAACCATCTACAGTGCCAACATGTCAAAGTTTGCATTGTCATCAACTGCAAGTGTCAGAATTGTATTTAAGGAGATGTTTATATTTAAGGATTTTCATTCATTTTTGCCCATGAAACTAAATAATAAATCCCATGGCCAATGAAAAAACATCTGGGGGTGTAGTCCAGTAGCCAGAGCCTAGTCTTGCCCTGCTGGAAGGTCTATTGATTCCAGACTTCTACTTTAGCTGCAGTTGTTATACTGTAGGAATTGTTGGAGGAGTGCAGGTCACCAGTCAACAACCCTCAAGAGTAGTTTTATCTCCCTGTCAGGAGCCCGTTGCTACATGTCGACAAGTGGGATAAGCAACCCATCTCCAGCAAAAAAAAAAAAAAACACCCCCACACAAAAAAAAAATCAAAATATCTCACACATCTCACACCTTTCTCAAAAACATGAAAAAAAAAACCCTGTACACACCTCCCCCCTTTTTAGGAGGTTAAAAACAAAAAAAAAAACCTCGGTCATGCTAAGGATATTGAAGAACACGAGTTAGCACATGTATAACAAGCTGACCAGATCACTCTGTTCCGATAGGACAATCTCTGAAATTATACAAGTATCATGAGCAGCCAGAAAGAGCATATTTGGCTTGATGACTGTAATTTGTTTATTTATTTATTTATTTTTGCCGTCACTTAAAGTCAGCATGATATCCATTTTCTAGATTACATTCTTTAATATTCTTTTCATGACCAAAGATATTTTTATAAACCTCAGACCTTCTTTGTCTTTCTTAATGCGACATTTTAGAGTAATCAGTAAATTTAATCAGAAAGAAGTGTAAATACTGCATTTTCATTAAACATTACAATGATTTTTTTCTTATTTTCATCATTATGCACAAATGAATGAGCATAAAGTAAATACATTTCGATTTTATGTCGACTTTAAAATGAAAAATTGGTTCCTTTTGAATACTTATTCCTTTCTTGCTCTGCCACTCTTTACAGGTGCGACTGCTATATTGCTCACAGGAAGAGGCGGAGCACATTTTTAAGGCTGCATGGGCATCAGGGCAGGCTACTCCCTCACATATGTGGTTTGCGGTGGGCCCGGCTCTGTCTGGACTTGGTCTTGAGGGTCTACCCAAGGCTCTGTTTGCTGTGCGACCCCAGGGATGGAGGGACGAGCCGCGACGGCGAATTGCAAAGGGTGTGTCAGTATTGACGCACGGTGCTATGGCTTTACGTAGAGAGTACGGCGGGGCTCGAGGGACAAGCTTTGCTGGGAACTGCGTGATGGATGGAAATCAAACACAGAGGGTACCAGATAGAATCAGGTGAGAAAATCTACATCCCTGTCTCATCCAAAAAGTAGTTGGTACGTTATTTTTCATGTTTTATTGTCTCTTATGCTCTCCAATCATTTTAATACTCTCCTCCCATAAATTTTGCGTTTTTAGTAAATCCTAACAGTACTTTTTTAACGCCGAAAGACAGTTTGCGCTGACGCAAGTTGTTTGTAAATCTGGTCCTTAATTTCTTAAAAATAAAAAAAAATTGTACTGACACCCAAACTTTTGAAACCTCATAAAATCACTTGACCAGCACAGATTTTGAGGCATTTCTCTTTCTAATATGAGTTGGATTGGGTTAAGATGTGTGTTTCAGGTTTTAAAGTCCTTTTCTCAGCAGAGAAAGACTGTAAATAAATGCAGATATCCACTAAAAGCAAACATTTAGGAGTAGGGTTGGGAATCGTTAGAAATTTTCCGGTTCTGGTTCCACCTAATGGTTCCAGTTCCGATTCCGGTTCCGGTTCCATTAAAATCATTAAACAACTATGAAAAAAATAGTGGTAAGGAAAAATGCGGAATACTCAACTACTCAGTGCTCAATACTGTTTATTACTTACTGTTAACTTTATTTAAAGTTTGGCAGTGTCAAAATTCAACATATATTACAGTATACAAATTTTCAGGTTCCAGTTCCAGTTCCATTTAAATGAACTATTATTATGTTTTTTACTATTTTACTTTCATTGAATGTAGTGTTGCTGGAAGGTAGTAAGTAATGTTGAGTATTGCTAGTCCATCAATCAGCATGTGCTTCAAAGTTGATGTTTTTTACAGTATCAATAACATTTTGCTTTTCAAGCAGGAATAAGCTGGTTGGCCAAATAGTCCCTTGAGGGCTAAGGCACTTGTTAATTTCCCTAAATTAATGAAATATAAACTGTTATACTTATAACCATGTATACACACACTCCATAAATCCCCTATTTTACAAATACAAATGCAGTCAGAAGATGGTGTGATGCAATGAGTGGTTTCCACATTTTTAAACATTTAAAATGCATGAAAATAAATATTTTCTATCACTTTATTTATCACTCCTGAAATGACCTGTACACTAAATAATCTAACCCTCATACTTACATAGCAATAGCAGTCTATTTATTTAGTGGTCCAAGCTGAAGTCAGTATGTATATTAATGACAATATGGGACAAATATAATGTAATTTCGTGGCGGCAGGTGCTGCACGCTGCTGGTACATGTACAGTCAGACAAAACGACGTGCAGTTATCAAAGGAGCGAGTGTGCATACAGTTGTGGGAAACATGTGTTCGGCAGTTAAAGACACAATGCGGCACGGCGAGTCTGTGGAGTGCGCGTCATTGGAATCAGTGTGCTCAGTAAGACAGGGCGGCTTTTTTTTCAGTAAAACTTTCTCAGTAAAACTTAGAAATTGCTCACGGTTCCGGTTCTTTTAAAAAAACAGAGCTGGTTCTGAATAAGAACCAGTTCTCGGTTCCCAACCCTATTTAGGAGTGCACTTGCATATGAAGTTTATTGTTGTTGTTTTTTAAGTTTTAATTAAAAAGCTTAATGGAGTATGTTTTACAAGAAAATACTATTTCAGTCTTTCTACTTAAACATTTTATGATTAATTTAATGTGAAATTTACTAGCAGTTTCTGAATGAAAATAATTATACCACCAAATTGTAAGCTAAAATTTGGGTCCACAAATCACATATTTTAATTTTATGACATCTTTAGAAAAATCTGCACATACTGTAATTGCAGGAGAGAAAAATTTCCAGCTGTATTTGAAAGAGTAAAAGTACTGACCCAAATGCACTCCCTGACTCATTCCACTCAAAATTGTTAAAGCATTCATTTGATAATAAATATTTATTACATTTTGTTGTAATATATCTCCCCACAGTTTCCTAACACAAATTGAAATCTTTATTTCAGGCCGTGCATCACTGCTGTTAATTATGTATGAACAGTACATTGACTTTGTACTGTTAGAAGAAATGGCCCTAAAACCGGGTGCATCATGGAAACAGCAAAACAAAACAACATTTCTAACGAGTTTCTGTTTCATCTCTTGCAGCACAAATTCAAAGAGTAGTGCCAAGCAGTGCGACTGTGATGACTGTATCAAAAACCCTTGTTGTCTGTTTCCTGGGTCTCTTTTCACCCATCACCCCAATGAGGCCACATGTGTTCAGGGTCACACACACACGGCCTTAACCTGCGTTTGATTTGTGTTTGACAGCCCATACTGCAGGGATTTGCTGCCTGTCAGTCATGCTTCTCACAAATCACTCAATCTCCAAAAAACTGTGGCCTCAAACATCTCTGTCGACTAGTCTTTATGGTGGGGGGAGCTCTCTCGGAAGTTGTTATGTCACTCAGGAATGAACTGAGAGAATCATAAATCTTTAACCACCTTCAAAGTCAATCCACTTAAACATGCCATCAGGTTAGGTTAGCTGACCCTGCGCGTTCATTTCATACTGAGCGCTGTTCTCTTAAGGCCCACTTTACAAGGACCGTTATCAATCATCGGATTAGTTTGATGTGAACATCTGCATATTTAGGTGTAACTAAAATGAATTTCTCTACTCTGCGCCTGAAAAGGGATTTGTTCTCTACCTCAAAGTATTGCAACATCTATTCCTTCAGGGAGCCAACGGATAGCCTTTAAAAGCTGCTGCTATATTTTGCTCAAGGTATTTTTTTTTTGAATCAACAGGTATTTTTTTTTTTTTCATTGATCTCTATTCATTAGCGCGAGCACGGAATCACATCTATAGATCCTTTATGAGTGCTTTCGTACAGACTTTTTCCATTGTTTCCACTTATTTAATGTTTTATTCCTCATTTGAAATTGGATTTCTGGATTTGAACAAAATCATATCCGATCTTTAGCATTTTCATATTGGATTTTTAAGCAGTTGGGGAATATGACAACATTAGCACATTTTGCCATAGCGTTTGTAGGTTAAATCACAGAGTTACATTTTTTGTTCTCTAATTTAATTCTTAAAACGGGTGTGTGGTCCGACCCGGATCTATTCCGCTCCAAAATCAAAAACAAAAAAAATAAAGAAATTATACCTTTGCAATATTCCATTTTTAGGACCATTAAGATTGTGACCCTGTGACATTATTTTCAATACCAAATGACATATTTGCCTTCCAAGTCTCATCATACCAGCGATATATCAGGTATAGTTTACTCGTGAGATTATTTGTAATTTCAGTATTGCAATGGGGATTCTCATTATGTTATCATTGGAAATACCTTCCATTTCAAACTCATGTACCATTATTTGTTTACCGTACAGGTAATGAGTTTTTTTTTTGCACATTGTGATAAGGAGGACTTTGGGGGAACTTGTCATCAAAATAATGTCACAATTGCAAAGTCAGTGTTGTTTTGGACCAGGCGCCACATCTAGGCTTCATGTATTAAGCAGTCATACAGGTTTGAAACGACATCCAGGTGAATTAAAAATTAGGGATGGCATGGAAAATATCAGACGATATAATGTGCATCTCATCAGTAAAGCAAAGTTCTGTAAACATCTGTAAATCTCTACACGTGCGTGGTTTCACATGGAGCAGCATTTACTACACAGAGCCGTTGTTCACTGACAAGCCTGCACAAAACACAATGCGCAAAAAAAAAATAGGATCGTGGGTTTTGCGCAGCTGTCAGTGAACAATGGCTCTGCGTAGGCTCTTTTTTTATTGAAATGTATGAAAAGCCTGTTTCTGTCATGGAATAATAATAATAAAAAGATAATTGTGACTTTTTATCTCATTTTTCTTTGCAATTCTGAGTTTAAAATCTCAGTTCTGAAAAGAAAACTCATGCTATTAGTGAGAAAGATTGTCATATAAAAAAAGTCCCAGCTACCTATGCTTTTTTATTTTTTATTCTGTGGTGGAAATGGGCTCCCATAGAAATATGAGCTGAAAATGTTTCATGCTAAGTCTGGTAGATTCATTGCTGGTCTCTTGGCATATTTGACTGATATGATCAAACTTGGAGCTATGAAACACCCATGCTTGATATTGGAGCTTGTGGTCATGTATTAGTGACGTTGAATTGATATTATAATGGTGGTCAGCTGGATAATGGAAAGTTACACATACAGCTTCTAGTATGAATAGAATTCATCTACGATTCACTTTTGAGTTGATGAAATAATGAAATAACGCTTTTGATTTTATATTTCTTTGTCCTCATCATTATTCCAGCGTTATCTGCCAGTCCACATCAGTGGCACTAGTTCACAGATTACACAGTACAGTTGCTAAATATTATACAGGTTGTCTCTGACTGTTGCACTGTATGACGTCTGCTCTGGGAAACTGTATAATGCTCTGGGAACAGTTTATAATGGAACAGTATAAGTAAAACAGTCACTCCAGATAACTATGTGGAAACCGAGTGTGTCATTAGAATTCAGTCATTAGAGGCTGGTGAAGGAGACAAGGAGCGCTGGCATTACTATGAGTAAACATACTGAAACAGATACGTTTCCCCCTACTGCTAAGTTTTGTTACTGCTTAAGTTAATGGAGTGTGATGAATGCTCACCTGTACTCCTGCCACACTGTTATTCACCCTTCGTCGGCCTTTCTCCTTTTAACCTTTTCACCCTCTTTTTGGGCCTTTTTCTCTCTCGTTTTCTCATTGTTTTTTCTTTCTTTTAGTCTCTCAAATCCCCCTACTCATTTTTCTGTCATTCCTTTTGCCTCTTTTTTACGTCTTCCACTCTTTCATGCCCGGTGCATTTCACAGTCCTTACCACTTTTTTCAAAATATCGCTCCTCTCTCATCATGGGAGGCTGTCCATTACTGTCCCCACTCTAATTCCATCTCTTTATCTCACACTCTTCGCTCTCTCCCCACTTAATTCTTTCCTGTTCCCCTCCTTTTTTCCCCACCCTTTTGTTGGCACTCACTGTCTCATTCCCTTCATTCTTCCTCTCCGCTCTCGTCGTGCCCCCTGCGGGCGGCTCTAAAGAGGCATGCATGCAGTGTCGTTTTGCATGTAACATAGGATAATTGGTTATGGTGTGCCGAATGCAGGGGGAAATATCACAGACTGTCACCAATGGAACGTGATCTCGCAGCCACCCCTGGCTTCACCCACACCAAACTTAAACCTCAATCTTACTCTCACCTCATTCACTCACTCAAGGTCTGCTCCATCCCTCATTCGCTCACTGTTACGCCCACTTCCTCCTATTAACTCATGCTGCCTGTGCAGGATGTCGCAGCAGTATTGACGTCTTCAGCCAACTTCGCCACCTTTCCTTCTCTCTCTCTCTGGTTGTGTTTCAAAACCTCGTGAGCTGCTTATATCACAGCTGCATTTTTTGGAGATCACAGTCTTGCATTGGAACTTTCCTGTGTGGGTGCATTCAAAATTCCGTACTTTAAGTAGGAATTATTTAATTGTGTGTGAATTTTCATGCATAGGCTTCTTTTCTGCGTCATCATACTGTAGATGCATTCAAATATTATATTTTTTGGGATCAAATTTCGCAAGAATCTCATGGGTACATTCAACCATTTTTCCAGACAATTTTTTTTTTGTGGGGGGGGCGGGTGCATCACGACTGCATTCAAACATATGGATCATGTGTCATATGTAAAACATTTTTGGGCATAATAGATGCATTTTAGGCATCCTACTTCTAGACCGTGTTTTGTACAAATTTAATTTTTGGGGACAGCTGCACTGACATCTGTCGACTGACATTTTGGCATGTCATGGACCACATTTGAAAGATTTTACCTGGATTTTTTTATTGTTTTAGTTATTTTTTTTTATTTTTTGTTGTCAAATCATTTTCAAACATTTTCTAAATTAGACCATTCTGGGCACCATACCATTTGATGCACTTGAAGGATCCTAGAGTTTTTTTATGGCATGGTGAGCATGTTCAAATGTTTCCTAAAAGCATTTATTTAAAGTCATTAGGCATAACTCTTTCAGACATTCATAAATTGACCGTTTTTTTGGAACTATATAAACTGTAGATTTGAAGGCTCGACTACTGGATTTTCATATTCAATTTAAAGGGTTAGGTCACCCAAAAAGATGACAATTCTGTCATTCATTTCTCCACCCGAATTCCTCATGCTCCACAAACCCAATCAGACCTTTGTTCAACTTCAAGACAACACAGACTCTAGGGATTTTTAATGAACTGCGAGAGCTTCCTGACTCTGCATTTTTTTTTGGGGGGGTCAGCTAACACCAAACGGACACTTATCAAGGCCCAGAAATGTTAGTACGGACATTGATAAAAAGTCCATGGGGAATCAGTGGTTCAACCTTGAATTTTATAAAACTATGAGAATACTTTTTTGTGCACCAAAGCAAAGCACAAATAAATGAACTTTATCCTCAAACAATTTCTTCTCTTCCCTGGCAGTCTTGGATGGGTCTTCATGACAGTTACCACGAATTTGTGTGATTGCTGAGCAGAGGAATGCAAACTGCATTGCGTCATGGTACGCCTCATAAACACACAATGGTTAAATAATTCAATATTTTTGTGTTCATTTGCGCACAAAAAGTATTCCGTAGCTTCTATTAAAAATTAAGTTGAACAAAACTGATGTCATAGGACTATTTTATCAATGTCCTTACTAACTTTGATGGCCTAGCTTCTCCGTTGCGTTGCTGTTCTGTTAGTAGGGTCAGAAAGCTCTCAGAGTCTCAGTCAATAAAATAATCTCTACTTTGGGTTTGGAAGAATGACACGAAAGTCTTACGGGTTTGGAACGAAATGACGGGTGAGTACGTAATGACAGAATTTTCCTTTTCGGGTGAATTATCCTTTAAGCCATAGTTTTCATAGACAGGCAATGTTAATAGACAGCAGCAGTTTTAGGCATTGGTAGAGTAGAGTGTGCCTGCCAAGACAGCTTTTAGATAACATGATAGGAATTTGGGCATCAAAGGCATATTTGAATGCTTCTAAATTGGCTGCTTTTTTTGGCCATGATCTGTTTGAAGACTCCAACCTAGTCCATTACTACAAATTCCCAAAAAATTTTTGGCCGGCTTGGTTACATTGCTTGTCCCTAGCCAATATTTTTGGGGATCATATACCCATATTTTTAGGGGTATTTTTACACATGCAAATGTACATCATTGGTGCTTTCAAACATTCCTACATTAACCAGTTTTGAGGGCAACAAGGATGTCTTTGAATACTCCAACCCAGATGTTTTCAACATTCAGCCTTTTTTGGGCAGAATAGATATGCTATTGAATGTTCATAAACAGTATTTTTGGGCATCGTTAGGGACAGGTCAAACAGAACTCTTTTTTTTTTTTTTTTTTTGCATTCCATGCACTGATTTTTCCATGTTGAATGTAAAAATGCACTAACTGGATGTGATTGACCATTGCACTGGCGTCTTGCATTGCCCCTTGTTCCTGTCTAGGATTACCCTTGAGGCCTTTTTATTGAGCATGATAGGAAGGTTAAAATGTGCATCCTAAGAAAGCATTTTTGGGGGCATCACCCTTGAGCTCGAACATTCGGTTCATAGACAGCATTTTCGGGAATTTAGTAGGCATATTTGAATGTTCATACTTAAATTCTATGGGAATCATGGGTGAGAGATTGAACATTGTTACGGGGAGACAGTATTTTTTGGCCATTGCAATGAACTTTTGAACCTTTTGAACCCCAAAAAACCTGCTGTCTAGGTCTTGTTAGGCTTTGGAACAGCCTCTGCTCTTTCTGACTTTCACTCATAGGGTAACCCATATTGATGTTGTATACAGCCATACTGCTTTGAGATACTCGTCTTTCAAATACACACACACAGCTGCAGAGGGCAGTGCCTCCTGCTTCATCACCATACTAATGCCGCTTTAATGGACACATTAAAAACCCCTCAAATGTTTCTGATGTTTAAACACCCTTCTGATGTTGAAACATTCTGCATCTCTCCTTATCTGTCCTGGTGTGTGCGCCATACACAAAATTTTCCCCCTGCCTCTTGAGTTCTTCCTTGTGTCTGCAGGCTTTTTTCATTTCACATTCCATGTGGACAGAACCATCAATGCTACACTTTTCATTTTGTGTCAGGATCACGCTCCCTTTTTCCTGCCTCTCTTTTTTCTTGTCTTCATTTGTGATGACACAAGTGACAACTGTATTCTGCTACGTGCTGTGCTTTAGGTGTTTGTACACCCCACAATGTAAAGCATTACCGGAACAATTTAATGTCAATGGCTGTGTCGCTTATGACAACCTTGCAGGGGTCTAGAACGAGGGAGGTGAACGAGGGAAGTGTGAGTGCTGGCATTTGCCGAATCGAGGTTGTTTAAGATTGTCTTGCTCTCCATTGCACTCTCGAAATGAGCGCCGGATAAAGTAATTACGCATTGATCGGACGTTTTCTTTTAATTGCCGATCTGTGGCAGGATTTTCGCATGTGACAGAGCGAAGTTTAATAGCGATTTGTAAACTCGATTATTGTTCCATTGTAAGTGTGCATAAAAAAAATGAACAAAGCTCCATTTAGTATTTCTAAAAGAGTTTTAGCATGCCGTTTCGATTTTCTCTTGTTTTTGGACAGAGGAATGAAGTTTGGCTAAGCAATACCGCTCACGTTCTTTTAAAACAGGGCAATTTTACAGAAATTAACATCAATCTCTTATATAGAGCCTACCTACAACTATGGATCAGATATCCAGACAGCTACAATTTCTCCAAGACAGAAGTGGACGGACTTGAGGACATGTCCGGGCAATGACGGGCTAAAATAAAAAAATTAAAAAAAAGGTGAGCTGGTTGGAAGTGTCTTTTTCTCTGGCCATTACCGCCTCACCAGTGAAACAGAAAACTGCTGCCGGACTCCTGCTCATGACAACGAGTAAGAGCAAGCTTCTTTGCAATGTCGCAGGGGAGAAAGATTGCCTCGTGCCATGATGTTCGCGTTGTGGAGTCTGTCTTCCAGAGTTTGGGTGCTACTCTCGTGCTCCTAGTTGTCTGGCCCCAACTAACAAGAGCATCTCTCGCAGCATCCTACGAGCTCCAAACAACGCAATATCGAAAGACAAGCCATTGGCGGCCGATGACTGCGGGCAATTGTGTGTTCCCTGCCGCCGATCTGGGAAGTGTGATAAACAGCGCAATCGGAGCTGTGGCTGCGGTGCCTCAGGGCCCATATCATTCATCCTCCATCCACCCAGTTCCTCTTTCATAGATTCATCGATTAATTCCTCTGTGAAGGGTATCTTTACTTTACCCTTGTTTTTTTCATCTGTTACATCACAAGCTTTTCTTCAATAAACAGTGAAAACATAAACAAATACAAATTTCATTTATCCTGACATTAATGTTTTCATTATTTTTTTTCCAAATTTATTCCATAAATACATTCATTTTAGGCATTAATCTAAATTCATCTCCACTTTTCCCTTTCTTATTTTTTCATTCATCATTTCATTCATTCATTCATTTACTATATTCACCATCTATTTTTACCCTTTAAACTATTCTTCAATTGTTATCATTAATCCTTTTTTCTTATTTGTGTCATTTATTCATGAAGGTTGATCCTATTTTACCTGTCATTACATTGTCGTCTTTAGACGTCATCTTCACTTATTAATAATTCCTGATTTATACTTTTGTGAATGTTATCCTACAGTACCTTTTGTATTCATCTATGAATGTAATTGTAATATATATATATATATTATAGGGCTGAGTAAAGCTATTATGCAAACTTTTAATCAAATCACATTACGGATGATGTGCGTGGACAATTACCGATCATTGTCTAATTTCCTCGGCAAAAAGTAGTTAATGAGCACATCAAATTTGGCTGGAGACATTACTCCCGAAAGATAATTTTGAAGTAATTGTTGTAAACAGACATTTAAAAAAGTACCTTCAGTAAGAAATATTTGTTTGATAAAATGTATTATATACTATTATTTTGGACCATGAGGGTGAGTAAATGATGCACACAACAATTGTCATTCTGGGGTTGATAAAACTTACTACCTTTAATAATTTATTTTTTACTTTTAGTATTTTTACATATAGATACCTATGAAAATATTTATTTACTGAAATGATACTTTAAATAATAAAACTAAAACTGTTCAGAAGGTGGTGGTTAAATGTCCTTAATGCATTAACGTCATACGAGTCATTTGTTCATTCGATTCAAATGGCTTGATTCATTCAGGAGAGTGAAGTAAATGGGTTTTGTGCTGAATGGTCCATTGAATATTTTAGGCTTGTTTCGACTTGAAGCGGATCATCACCATCAGACCAAAATCAGTGTGTTGACATCAAGGTACCACAAGAGCTATAGAGAGCATACAGACTCCTTATGCTTTTGAATCGCTGTGCCAGTCCTTTGATGTCATACACGATCGATCTGTGCAGCGCTGCTTCATATCCAACTTCCCCAAGGCTCCATTCACGCAGCGAGTTGTCGCCCTGCATCATATTTGTCATCAATCAGTCTGTAGTGAAATTGTAAGATGACCCTCGTACCGATCTGGGAGCGGGGCAAGTTCATTAAAGCGTTTATTTTTCACTGTTAATTAATTAATTCATACAATAAGACATACTCGCAGTGTGTGTGGTATTATATAGATATAATATAGTATATTATATACTATATATATAGTATATATATATAATGTTTATTGTATGATAAATATTATATAATTCCGCTTCATTTATGTTTAATTCATTCATCCACCCATTCTATTCTTTTTTAGAATTTTGCTTGTTTGTTACTTTAGTTCATTCGTTCATGTCATTTAGTCATTTAAAAGTTCTATGTTCTTTCTTTCTTTCCTGGTCCATACTGTCTATTTCTCGTCAGCTATTAATTCATTGATTACATAATTTGGTTGACATACTGTACTGTGAGTTTTTAACAGAGATTCAGTGTTATCATTTCTATTTAGATGTTCATTACAGTTGCATTCATTCATTATTTTTACCCTTTAAAACTACTCATTTTTTATCCATCATCTATTCCATTTTTCTTTCCTATACATTACATTCATTTCATTACATGAAGTGACCATTTTTTACTTGCGTTCATTTTTCTATACTGTGTTCATCCATCTTTTTCTCTATGGTTTTTCAGTTTTTCCCTAACATTTATACATTCATGAAGTTCATCTTTCAGCACCCTTCATCTTTTTTATCATGCCATGCATTCGTTCTACCCTTTCTTCCAATTTTTTTTTAATCTATTCACAAATACAGTACATTCACCCTAGCTATTCATTCATTTCATCAACATTTTTATGTATTCAATTCAAAATTTAGGCTTTGCTCATTCATCATTCATACTTTTCTCCATGTTTTTTAATACTTTCATACATGCTGATTTTATTCTTTATTAATTCAATCGATTCATTAAACTTTGGTGTAGGCAGTTTTTTACTTCATGAGTTTTCACAGGCCCGTTCGATGTAAAGGAAATGTTCTTTGAGATTCAGTGTTGTCATTTCTGTTTAATGTTTTCAGCAGAGAAGGTCATTGCGTTAAAGAGTCCTCTTAAGTTGTAATTTCAGCACAAACACTCACACACTAGCACCCCAAACGTGGAGACGGGGACTTAATGGAACTCCCATCTATCACTCTTTATCTCTCGCTGCTCTCTCTCTCTCTTCTCTTTTATCACTTTCAGCTCAGACTCCTCTCTTTATAGTGTCACCACTGCTTTTTTTCCCTTTTCTCCTCCTGCAGGTTCTTCAAGTAACCATAACTCTAGTCTGGACGGGACTATTCCTATTACATAAAAATAAAGACGGTCTATCTGGCAAATCCGGCTTTTTTTCCTGGTGGATGTTATGGCGTCCTACACTGGCAGGAAGGAGGCATGGGAGGAGGTAGGGGTGTGAGCCATTAGTATCTTAAATGTGTTTAGATATTCATGGTTATCATTGAACTGTTTTAAAATGCAGCTGCCAATTTTGCAAGTGGATGAGGTGTTCACATTTTGGCCTTGGCTATTTAAATGCAATATAAATGAAATGTGAAGAACTGCATTTGAAATGAACTAAAAGTGAGTAGAGAGCATACAGAATTGACTGATAAGTGTCATTCAAAAGAATAAACTATAATGCACATTCACATTACATTACAATACATTTTTGTGTAATGGTTGCTGTATATTCATTGGTAATTAGGAATTTTTCAATCATGTTTGATAACTTGTTTTGTGTTTATTAGGCATAAACTATGCTTCACATTTTTATTTTTAGAACTATATTTAGTACTATTAATACTTTTGATATAATGCAGCAAAAATTACAAAAAAAAGACCTAACATTACTGTACACACTGAGAGTTTTGTTCACAGTGAAACTTACTGTGCACTGAGAGTTACAAAATGACTTAGTCGGCGCAGTTCATACGCTTTTAGGCTTTTTATATGCTTATTTTTGTTTTACTGTATAATTCCACATGTGCCTGTTTTCCCAGTGACTTGTACTGTTATTTTTTTTTAAATATAAATATAAATTTTACTCTCAAAAGGGAAATTGTGATAGGGGGCCTCAGGTGCCACTTGAATGCAATTGCAGCGGCAATTGCCAACTGATTTGCACATACAAGCATTTTCTTTGCAAATATCAGTAACGCCATGGGAAAAATAAGGATTTTTGCACTTATTTGGTATTGGTCTATCATGCACCTTTTTGACAGTTTGAAATGGCTGGTTTCACAATGCGTGCCCAAGTGGAGCTCTTGTAAGAAATACTTTAGTTGTCGAGCTAGAATAGTCTTCTGTTGTTATTATATTGTAATTGTCATGTTCAATGACAGATGGTTGAACACTTGGGAGCTGGGAAATCATGTGAAGTTAAAAAAGGTGCCGTGCTTGTGCTGCAGTAGATTTTGAAAGGTTTGAGTTTACGTGACTTAGTTGAAAGGTAAAATGCTGTCACTTGGGAAGACAAGAAAATTTTAAATGTTCTTCAGTTTCAGTTTCACTTACTGAATACTGTTGGCATTTACATCCACAAGCTCTGTCTTCGAGAATGTCAAATAGAAAAACCGATTCCAACACCAAATCATTATACTTCTGCCAAAGTACCATTATGACGAGACTCTGTCATCTAAGGTCTCAGAAATGTTTTGTATCATTTTAATGGCATCTTTTTGTATGTTGTTAGGTAGGTTGGTGGGAAAATGGTGCCACCCTATGTGCTGTTTTTCTGCCGTACTGCGTTACCCGCCTGCGTTCCCGTTACGGCCCATTCCTCAAACCTCTGGATGACTCCCAGCAGCTTGCGTGTGGTTACTATGGAGATCGAGGCCGTTCCGTTCATGTTAGAGCCTAGCGTGATTCCTGGAACAGGCTCCTGAACATCAGAGACTCCTGTGCCGTGCCGGTCTGTCCAACTCAACACACAGGTCAAAGTTTCAGTTCTGTGGATTTTTTAGCACGGGAAAGTTAACCTTTGAGGGTTAATCACTTGGCAAATGTGGCAGCCGTGAATATGCAGATGTTTGCAAAATTACATTCACAATTACCCCAGGGGCATTCATTCCCCGTCCTGTCACTAGCACTGATGGGAATTTAAATAAATTAGAAATGCAACGTAGAAGAAATGGAAAAAAGATGGTTGATCAATGATGGTTCTGTTGTATAGAGTCACTGTACTTCATTTACTTTATTCTTGAAATGCAGCAGGAATCTCAGAAGGATCCCTCTCTGGTGTCTCCAGCATCACGCCCTGGCCTGGGCGAATCTCACAAAACAAACGAACATGCCCAGATCCTATTTAACCACAAAAATCAAAAGAAAGATCACCTTTGTATATAATTATATACATTATGATTTTTGTTTAACCTACCAACAATCATATAATATAATAAATGTAATAACATTACCATTGACATTTTCACTGTAATTCATATAATAAACAATTGTCATTTCATTATATAAACACGTTCTACCCCCACATATTTACGTACACACAAAACTAATTGTAATATCTATATTTAATTATAATCAAATTGTGGATTTTTTGGTTAAAAAGAATAATAAATAAATAAATAAAATAAAACTGTATACTAGATGACTTGTAAGTTATTCTGAGCTTTTGTGGGAAATAAGTGGCCAGTTTTAAAAGAAAATTCAAATAGAAAACAGTTATTTTAAATTGTAGTAATGTACTGATTCACCATTACATATTACTGCTTTTACTGTATTTTTGACCCCAAGAATACATCACTTGTGGAGTGATTTTATTACTTAGATTACGGTCCTAATTTCTTTCAAAAATATCTTTAAACCCATATACTTAATTATTCAAAACTTTTTGACCACCAGTGTATATTATTGCATTGGGTGATTCACTAAATTAAATTCATTAAAATTATGGCTTATGATAATGAGAATAAGGGGAAATGGGCTTAATTGTCATGACAATTAAGTTACAATGCAAAAAAAAATAATAAACAATGGCTTCAATAGACAAAATTAATACAAAATGTCTGTTATATTTTGGGTGATATATGGCATACAATCTTTAGATAAATAATGGACCTTTTATCCTATTTAATCATGCGTCCAGTTTTTATTGAGTCAGTGCTTGTTTTTAAACAGCAGAACCTTTTCTTTTACAGTACCGTACCTTGCATGTTTGCTGATGATTAGGGCACCTCGGATTATATGTGTTTGCCTCCAAGTGACACAGCAGCGTGAATTCTGAGCAGGGATGTTCATTTAGTTTCTTTTGCTGTCTTATCTAAGCTGACATTATTTAGTTTCATTTTGCTCACTGTTCCCTTTTCCTGTTCTTTTTCGCTTTTCTAGTGTCTTCTCTCGCTCTTCTTCTGCTTTCAATTAGTACAGCATGGGTGTGTTGAGGGCATTAGCAATACCATGAGCACTGTGCTGCAAAGGCCTTCTGTATGATGTTCTCAAGTCGTCCTGGCTCAAAATAGTGGGCTTCAGCTATTGACCTCTATCTGGTGACCAATGGCAGGCATGGAGGAAAGAACATAGACGGCGAGTGGAATGGACTGGTCGGGTGGAGGTCAGGCCCCTCATTTTATCTCTCGTCTATTTGTTCACTTGATTTTATTACACAAAGTCCAATGAATTTAGGTGCAGCATTTTTTTTGTCTTAAATTGTGACATGGCAAAGCACCCCCCCCCTTATATACAAGCTAATGTTCTATAATATTCATAATAAATGAAAACTGAATATTTTTTTAAATGTATGAACTAAATGGTATTCAAATTCACTAAGTAGTCCATAAAGGTTACTTACTATCTTGACAAACTTTTTAACTTTTATAAATGCAATTTCCCTGTTCGTAATGTTATTAGTCTCTTTCCCCACCAGGGGGTGTCCAAGCGGGCCGACATGGCGATGGCTCCCTGACTATTAATGAAGAAGAGGTCAGAGGTTGTGGAGTTCTCTGTTCCTTTTGTGGAGACTGGCCATCAGTGTCATGGTCTCTCGCCCAGCAATGGCACGGTGTCACCATCTGATTTCCTCGGTAAGGGAATAGGAGGGAAGCACTAGACTTCTTTTTTACTTTTAGGTATTTGGCATTACACTCTTCCAAAGTAATACAAGTTATAAGTATGTACCTTTCCTGGGGGAATCAAGCTTGACCCTTGATTTTGCCGGCACTATGCTGAACCAGTAGCTACCGGCTTACATATTATTCAGAGTTAGTGTTATATTTGTTGTTAAATGTTGTCTTTGGAAATAATTCAGATTATTAAAAAAAATCCAACTTGGCCTTACATAACAGTGAACATCTTTTAATTGTTAGACAATCTGGTCATCATCAAATTTTTCTTGATAACTTTTTTATTTGATTTTTTTTTTAGATAAAAACATACTATGGCTAACATCCCCACCCAGCTAAAACTACCATGTAACATTTATTTAATCTAAATTGTTCTGTACAGAGATTAACACTCAACAAATTGCCGGTTTTTGCATGTCAGTGACATGTATTGGAGTATCAGAAGAACAATAGATAAAAACAAAAAAATGGATATATACTATTATTCCTAAACCAAGAAGGAGGATAAAAATGTCAAACTTGTGTTGTTCCTGGCTGTGTGTAGCACCTACTGCTCTGCAAATACCTTTAAAGAATCCAAATATTAAAAAAATGACAGAAATTTATTTCAATAAGATTTTAACAGTTTGTGTGGCACATTTTTGTTTAAGTAAGAGGCTGATAATTAGACTGTTTAGTTCTAGGATGGAAAAAGGAGCTGGGGGGGGGGTGACATTGTTTGGATTGACATTGATTCATTTTTATGCTTTTTCCACATTTTAGAGCCGTACAGCCCAGCTGTGTGGGTGATGATGTTCGTCATGTGCCTGTCTGTGGTAGCTGTGACGTTCATATTCGAGTTCTTCAGCCCTGTTGGATTTATAACGAATGAAGCCTACAGAGCGGGAAGAGTACGTTGTTTAAATATTTAAGGTTTTACTCTAGACAATTTCATGAATGCAATCAGCAATTAAGGACTTGTTTACAGATTGTTATTATCATTGTAAGCATGTTCCACAGTTCACCTCGAGCTGTTCCTTCTTTTCTCATGTGTCTTTTTGTTGTCTCCCTTTACACTGTTATCACTGTATGTCATAATAAGACATGCCTCATTTGGCCTTCGCTGTGTTATTCTTCTCTCAGAGGCAGGAGCGTTCAAAGTTCACCATAGGGAGTCTATTTGGCTGCTGTGGGCTTGGTGTTTAATAACTCTGTTCCGGTGGAAAACCCGAGAGGCACAAGTAAGATAATGGTGCTGGTCTGGGCTTTCTTTGCTGTCATCTTCCTGGCCAGCTACACCGCTAACCTGTCTGCTTTCATGATTCAAGAAGAGTACATCGACACTGTGTCTGGGCTCAGTGATAAGAAGGTAGACAGTGATACCAGTGATTTTTTTTTTTTTTTTTTTCTGTAACAAATTTCCCTTTTTTAGCTAGTTTAGCTATGTTGAGAAGTAGTCGTACTTGTGTGGAAACATTGTCATAAAAATATGATTGTTTGTATTATAATTTGTATCATAATTTGTGAATAAAGTAATTCTTATATGCTATTTTGTTGTACTTTATAACCTGTATAAATATTTATAATTTATAATTATCATAATACTGAATTGTTAGGCGACCATTTATCACTAACTTAAAGGGATATTCATAGATTAAATTAAAAACAGGATCCTCTCTGAGCTATTTTTTTCATATAGCAAGTATTAAAGGAAAATGTTTATTAATTTATTCATTATTCATTTTGCACATTAAGTACAGATTTATAATAGTATTTTAATTATACTATTATAGTATGATTATTTTAATTTAGCTAAGTAATTTTGTTATGTGCTTTTGTCATTTTTTTATTAAAAAAAAAATTTTTTTTTTTTTGTTATTTATTTTTATAAAAATTTTCAGTATGTAGTAGTATGCTAATGTGCTAAGGCAACATTTCTCATTTTGGTTCAAGATTACGTTTACAATTTTTCATCTAACATTTATGTTTATTTCATTTCAGCTTCATTTGAGTTACTTAAAACATTTTGTAATAGGTTTGGTTAAAGATAACATCATGGTTATCAGTCGTAAAAATGCAAATGATTATTGGCTTATTAGTATCAGTCACAATTTTAATATCAGTATATCCTTATTTACTGGACATGAAATTTTTATTTAAGCTGAAATTGTGGTTTTATAACAATAACTGACACTGCAGTGATATGGATACACACTATAAATCTTTTTAAATGGGTCTCACTTGTATTTGAAGCAGGCATTTGTTTGTGTGGAGCAGTTGGGGCCCAAATTATGCAAATAAATCATCAACCTATAATCATGTGAAACGATTCAGTTTTCATTCTTTTTACACCCACCACACACTTTAGTGTTTCCAATCACAGTTAGACACATGAATAATTATGTGTATTTCAATGGCCTAAACTGTAATCTCATATTTCAGAAATCTAATGAAGTATCTCCTACTGTCGTGTTCAGTTTCAGCAGCCCACAGAGCAGTATCCTCCTTTACGCTTCGGCACTGTCCCAAACGGAAGTACGGAGGAGAATATACGGAGCAATTACCCCAACATGCATCAGTATATGGTGCGGAACAATCAGAGAGGAGTGGAAGAGGCCATTGACAACCTTAAGACAGGGTGAGTGAATGACGACCATTGTGAAAGACAACATCAAAAAGATACAAGTGAGGTTCAAAGGTGTACACATTCTCTCGGAAGAATCCATAGGTTAATCCATATACATAAGCTGTATCTATAATGAAGTGTTTTAGTAGTAGCCAACTTGGCAAATGAAAAATCTGCCAAATTCAAGCTTTAATCCTGCCCTAAATCAGACCACAATAGTGTTACGTCCCAATGAATCAAGATGTTCTTTTAAGCAGTGGGGGAAAACAGATGTGCTCACAAGAAATTGACATGATGTGGGTATGGGTGACATGATGGATCACAACAGAGGTGTTAATTATTTTGTTGGCTGTTGCTTTTCGCCTCCATTTCGAAGGGGTGTGTGAAGATTGACTTTCCTCCTTGGTGCTATGTCACTGGAAGGACCAAACATTCAGCGGGCATTACTACTTCCACAGGATACTACTGTACTACTTTAGCTGGATTTGTGCTGGCAGGGCGAGCATGGTATTGATATCTTTTATTTAATGTACTGAAGTCAAACTTATTTTATTTAAATGTATTCATCTAGCACTCGCTTTTATAATAATAATAATACATTTTATTTGTAATGCTCCTTTCTTACACTTAAGGCGCTACAACTGTATAAAACAACAATAAAAGAACAATACTACTCCATAATAGCAATCACAATTAAAAAACAGTAACAACAATGACAACAACAACTGTAAGATTATAACTTAAAAGCTTCACTAAAGAGGTATGTTTTGAGTAGTTTCTAAAAACAAAAGATGGCACATTACTAATAGGAAGAGTCAAATAATTCCACAACCTGGGAGCAACACAAGAGAATGACCTCCCACCCATAGTTTTAAGGTTACAACGAGGCTGGAACAGAGTAAGAGAACCAGCAGAGCGGAGAGACAGAGATGGTGTGGACACTGTGACCAAATTACAAATATACTCTAGGGCTAGCTCATGTACTGCTTTATAAGTTAAGATAAGAGCTTTAAAATCAGTGCGTGATTGAACTGGAAACCAGTGTAGAAAGCACATGAATGATATGACTGTGGGATGGTGGTACAAGTTAAAACACGAGCAGCTGAATTTTGTACATATTGCAGCCTCTTAATCAAATTTGCAGGTAACCCTGCAAAACATGAATTCCAATTATCAAGCCTAGATGTTATAAAGGCATGAATAAGACTTTCTGCATCAGGCATAGAGAGAAACGGTCTTATACGTACAATATTCTGAAGATGATAAAAAGCTACTTTAGTAACATTCTTAAAATGAATGTTAAAAGTCAGCTGTGCATCAAAAATCACACCCAAATTCCACACCTGCACAGAAGGGAGAATCTGGCAATCATCCACTGTAAGTTTAAAATTATTACCTCTATTTACAGCATTTGAAGTGCCAATCAATAGAACTACAGTTTAACTGTAGGAAGTTTCATCCAGACCTGTATTTCCAGTAAACAAGCAGATGAAGTTGAAAGTGCAGATGTAACATCAGGTTGAGTACTAATGTAAATCTGGGTATCATCTGCATAGCAATGATAACCCAGACCATGCTTTTGAATAATCTGCCCAAGAGGCAACATATAAATGCTAAAAAGAGTGGGACTCAATACCGACCCCTGAGGGACACCCTGCCGCAGTGGAACAGGCTGAGATCTGTTTTCACCAGAATAGACAAATTGAGTGCATTGTGAAAGATATAATTCAAACCATTTTAAAGCTACACCAGAAAGATCAATCCACTTATGTAATCTGTCCAGTAGTATAGTGTGACAAATGGTATTGAAAGCAGCACTGAGATCTAACAAAACCAAAATGCCACAAGCCCCAGAATCTGCTGCAACAAGGAGATCATTCATTACCCTCAAAAGGGCAGTCTCCGTACTGTGTTCAAACCTAAACCCTGCTTGAAAAGGTTCTAGTAGTCTGCTCACAGAGAAATTATTTTGTAGCTGACCAACTACCACACGCACAAGAACCTTAGCAACGAATGGCAAGTTTGAAATAGGCCTATAATTAGACATGTCGGCAGTATCGCTCCCAATTTTTTTAAGAACTGGTTTAACTGCTACTACTTTAAGTGCTGGGGGAACAATCCCTGAAACAAGTGAAGTGTTGACAATCGCTTTAATATGAGGAATAATAACTGGCAGACACTTCTTCAAGGCACTAGTAGGAAGTGGATCAAGTATAGAAGATGAAGAATTCATTGCTGAGACCAATTTTAAAATAAAATCAGAGCTAACAGCAGTAAAACGTGAAAACAGAGAGAGAGAAGCAGAGATTCCGATGAAGCAGAGACAGATGCAATAGTATTATAAATATTCTCAATTTTACATGAGAAATATTTAAGAAAATCATTGCACTGCTCTGTGGTGAGGCAATTAACCTTAGTGATCAGTTGGATTAGATTATTAATTGTATTAAAGCTGCAGTCCGTAACTTTTTTTTGGTTAAAAATGATCCGAAATCAATATTTGAGCAAGTACATAACCACCCAGTGTTCAAAACTATCGCCTTACTTTAGCCTGTTTCACAAAGGTTAGCTTATAATAATGTTTTCTAATTTGAGTGGTATAGGTAGGTTTTCGTGGGTAATTTGAGCATGCTGCTGCGTCATTACTTCACGTCTGTAAACATAAAGAAGTTATCTTGGCTAGTAGGCTATATCACATGTCAGAATGCTGCAGGTGGCAGATCATTTATAGCCTTTTCTCAGCAGCTAGAATAATTAAATGTATAATTTTGATGGCGGATTGTAATCCAGAAAGGATTATGTGTTTATGAAACATTATAGAATGAAATTAAATTATATTGCAGTTTTAAATGTGCTTCTGATTACAGATAGCCTGGGATTTACACAAGATTTGTATTTTAAAGACAACCAGTTCGAAGAGAGCATAGTTTGCTTTTTGGTATAAAAGAATTTCTTAATATGAAATTCGAATGGTATAGTAATAATTAGAGATTAGACTGTACAGAAATTGAAATCTACATGCTAATACACACTATACTCAAAGTCACGCAATGCTGGTGTTGTTAACATTAATAATTTGAGAATAAACTATAAGAATAATATTAATTTGCACGGTTTGATGTAATATGAGCTAACCGATCTTAAGATTAAATCACAATATAGCACGATTTATTGTAATGCTTTTTCCTAAATTGGTCAGAACAAACGTGGCAGACTTGTTACTTACTTGTTCAGATGACAGTATACGGTAAAAATTCTTATTTGGGTCATATATTCCAAGACATAGGCTAGAATCTGATTGCAAAGTACAGTAAATATCCACACCAGTGCGGTGACTGACTGCCACACATACTGTACTCCTCAAAACATTATATTTATCCACGCTGGAGCCATGCCAGCGCACAACCCATGCAAGGAAGATAATTCTGCAAACAGCTGCAATTGCAGGTTTTCAAACAGAGATGGCGATAAAGAGGCAAAACTTACGAACTGCAGCTTTAAACAAAACTCGTGGTTTGGAAAACCCAGTACTAATAATCATTGAATAATACTCTGTTTTTGCAATTTTCAAAGAATTAATGGTACTCAATCTGATGTTGTTCATACATAAATTTGTAAACTGTTAGGCTAGATTTCTTATATTGTCACTCCAACTGCCTACCAACTGCCTTATGCTCACGAAGCTCAGGCATATACCATGGAGAAGACCTCTTAAAAGAAACAATACGCTTCTTCACAGGGCAAACTCATGACCATGAAGTTTGTTTCACGTTGGGTAATTTATTCATGAGATTTATAAGATTTATAAATGAGGAACATCACAAGCAATGTGTCATAACAGGGCAGTCTTTTAAAATGTGCAGTGTAACTACCATTCTATATATATTTTTTTTGAGGGATCATCAAATGTCCAGTTGGCTTACACTGACTTGTGTTAGCCATTCAAAACATTTGATCTTTTTTGTGTTGTAATATTAGGTAAATTTCACTGTTCGGCTCTCTTGATTTAGTCAGGTGTTCTTTGCTTTTAGTAGTTCAAGTTTAATGCTGTCACACAAAATATGATCTTTGTTGATTTTATGCCAGAAAAAATACTGCACTAAATGCAAAAACAAATCATATAATTGGCTAGTTTGTATTTAAAAGATTTTCTAGAAATGCAAATCTAGCCAGTAGTGCCATTACCTCGGAGGGTAAATGTATTCATATAGAAGGCCAACAATGACACCTGCTTTATATTGTAGTAGCAGAATGTGTTTTTGTTAGTGCCACATTGTGACCCTCAGCCGTGGCAGCTTAGTGTAGAGGCATGGCGGTATTATAGTTGTTCAATCAAGAATAGTTTTCCTATGATTGCGCTTTTATGTGCCGAGCCAGTAGACACCACTCTGCATGATGCTGGTTTAGGAAACAAAACTTTTTAAAAGGCTTTGCTAGACTTTGTTATACAAAGAGCATTTAATGTCATTCCATTTTCATCCGTTAGCGTTTAATCACAGAAACGAGCAATTCTGCACTTGTGTATTATTCATTCCCTGCTCTGCATCGTAAGATGCCATGATTGTTCCAGAATTATTCAATTCCTATGTGGTGTCGCTAACACTGCCTCACTGCCCTCGGATTTTTGTGCACAAGAGTGTGTGTGTGTGTGTCTATGGCCGTCCTATCTAAAGCTCAAGTCTCTGCATTATGCATACAAAGGGCATGAATATGCATCCCATAACAAAAAAAAAAGGTTATGTTTGCAGGCTAGAATGTGTAATTGCAGTGTTCAGGCTTTGCAGTTGCTCGTGAAGATTTCATCTGTCATTCATAAGCACTTGGTTTGTGTAATAGTAATAGCCTGCAGAGTGAGACTTTCGATTTCAAGCCATGCAATGCAAGACAGGCCGCCGGCCCACAAGTCAACAAGTCAGGTCTCCAACTAGGCGCTAGCTGATTCTCAAAGGCACTTGTGTACCTCAACAGCCTACCTACTGCTTTTACTGCCTTCCTATTTCAGTCAGATTGCACTGAGGGGCAGTGTGCTGTGCTATGAAACACCTGTCTGTGTGTGTTCTGTTCGTTTGGTTTCACCCTTACTGAAATGTGTGACTCATTTCCCCCAAGGGCTCTGTTTTGTTGGATACAACACTTCTGACAAAAGCTGCCACCTTGAATGCTAATGTGGTGCTTGCTGGTCTTGGAGGGCCAAGTTGAGCTTGTTAATAACCTCAAGGTGTGTTCAGGAGGAGGTTGAAGAGTAGCCAGTAATAAGCTGTCAATTTGGGTTTTTGCTGGGAAGACGTTGGCATGTTACAAGGTGGGTGAAATATGATCAAAGAAAAGAGGCATCTGACTCTGATAAGGCACAAAGCTTCCTTAACTTCTGAAAAGCAACTTACTTTTATGTCTTTACTGTTAGAGACTCCCCTGCTGAATTATTTAGCACCATGAATATGGAGTAATAAGATTAAAGTGGATTTTTGCATTATTGGATTTTTGCATTAAATGGCACAATTTTTGTGTTTTTTTTTATCATGCAGTAGGTGAACATTTTCAGTCTGATTGCTTAGGAATGTAAATGCACGAAATGCTCTATTCCGAGCATCACATTTCAAACTGTTACTCGGCAATCTTCACCACAGAAGGAATGTGTATTTGTGACGGCATAGACGTCGCAGGAAACTTGCTGCTAGCCAATACAGTCCCAATTTCATGTTTTTTTGTTTTGTTTTGTTTTTTACATGGGGTTTATTTGAAGACCAGTGTCTGCACAAATTAGACTTCCAATTATGTGCTGCTCATTTCAACAAAGCGAGCAGCCAGACAGAGTATCAGTGTTCTTTGGAGCTAATTCTGAAAGTGCTTGTGCGCATATATTATCACATTTATGGCAGAGAAACAAGTCGTGTCCCAGAAAACTCTTGAGGTATTTGATTATACACCTGCATATAAAAACAGAGTATGCCTGCATGAAGTCGCTGTTTATTTGAGGCTTATTCATGCTACCCTAGTACCTTATAGTTTCATTTTCTTCACACTTTTTATAGTTTTATCACTGTATTTTTTATGTATAAATTTAAACATTCATTATGATGTTAATTGAAGGAATAAAGTGATAGCCAGTGTAGTGAAAAGGCATATAAATGCTGTTACAGTTATTGAAATGGTTTTCAGTGCACCTGACCACTAGGGCTGTGCGATATGGACAAAAAAAAACCTATCACGATTTTTCGAACAATTTTGCGATTTCGATTTTAATCACGATTTTGACACACACAGACATGCTTTACAGTCATAAATCCATTCAGTATAAATTTGAAACATATTTCCAAAAGAAAACCAATGAGAGCTTTATCAAAAAGTTGTAACATGCCTCTAGAACAGACATAAGTCAAAATAATCACTAAGTAAAGATTTCAAACAAAATGTCTAGACATATGGCAAAAAAATAAAATAAAACCTGTGTCCAGGGCTTTTTTTTTTTTTTTTTTTGTTCATAGTGCTCATTGATGCGGTGCGTCAGGTGCTGAAATATATTTATTGCCCAAGGTTCACACGTACTCCGTTTGCAGTGCGTATACAGTATGCAGTAATAATGCGCGAGCTCGAATCTCTCCGCTCGCACGCAGATTTCCTTTGTTTTGTCACAAACCCAGACGCGCATGCTCAGATACACGCTGCTCTCGTCCGGAGAGAGTGTGCGCAATTAAAACATGTCTCCTCTCACTCACTCACTCACAACTCTCTATGTGCTCATGCGCTAGATATTCATTCGTTTCGCACCTTTCGATTTCTAACCTTTTCTGTTCACATCTTTTACAGCATGCAGTGTGAACGTTCTGATCCATTAACATGGGCTCGGAAAAAATACGCATCACAGACAGAGTGTGTGAACCTGGAGTTAGGCATATGCCCAGTCTGTTCTGTTCTCACGCTCTACTTAGGTGCGCTGCATTCTGATTGGATCGGATAGCATACTGGGGGAGGTCGGGGCCACGGAAAATTGTGCTATAAAGCGATTTAGAAGTCACGCACGCTCAAATCGTGATTTTATTACGATTTCGATTAATCGCACAGCCCTACTGACCACGAGAGTTTATGTTTTGAACGTCCTCCAAAAACTTGATTTTAGTGTTTTGATTTTAATTTCCTGCAGTGGATGTACAGTATCAAAAGTTTAGGGACAGTAATTATTTTAATGTTTTTGAAATGTATCTTATCTGAAGTATAACTTTACTATTGTAAAAAAAAAAATAATTAAATAACTTCTAATATGTTTTAGAATGTAACATATTCCTATGATGGCGAAGCTGAATTCTTCATTGTCACATGATCCTTCAGAAATCATTAATTCAGCTGTGATTTACATTCGAAATTCAGGACTTTTTTTATATTTTATTTTTTGCTTTTTTGGGGGGCGTGGGGGAATAGAATCTTAATAAATCATTATTATATGCTGATTTGGTGCTAAGAAACATTAATTAATAATGAATAAAAAAATCATGAATAAAAAGTCCAAAAGAACCGCATTTAAATACATTTGAAATACAGTGACCCCAAGTATAAAACAGTAGTGGAGATTTTTCTGGTTATTCTCTGCTCTGAAATATTACATTGGCTCTTTTTGAATGAAACTCTATAAAATTATTTTTTTTAAATCCTTACACAGGAATCCAACTGGAAAACCCATAGAAAGGTAATGGAAAAATCATGGAAATTCAGTGTTTTTTTTAAGGCAGTTGCCAGCAGCAAAAAAAAAAAAAAACTTTTTTGAGAGGGAATAAAAAACCAAGTCCTAAAAAGAATTTTCAGTGCTGTTAAGCCAACAAATGCATGGTGTAGAACTGGGGTGGGTGCTTAACTGGCTTCACTGATTACCCATTAAACACTATTTATCTTAGAAATAGGATTTCCCTTAAGATCATCAATGTTTTCGTGTAACAATCAATAAAGTGATAATTGGTCTGGTAAAGCAATTTCCCCATGCCTTTGTTTTCCATTACCTTTTTGTCTCTGCAGGAAACTGGATGCATTCATATATGATGCGGCTGTCCTGAACTACATGGCTCGTAAGGATGAGGGCTGCAAAGTAATGACCATCGGCTCTGGCAAAGTGTTCGCTACAACAGGTTATGGCATTGCCTTACACAAAAACTCCCGCTGGAAGCGGCCGCTAGACCTCGCCCTCCTGCAGCTAGTTGGAGATGGTAAGAGAATGAAATACTTAGGTACACCCCAGGTCCCACATTTAACAACACGTTAACCCCTTGCTAATGGTGGTTTGTTGTTTGTTTGTGGAGTTGTAAACTCTTTTACTCTCAAAGCCCTGATTTTCACTATGACAAACAGACATTCCTACTGTTTTGTTTACATAGTGACGGAGCAAAATTTTTGGGAAATTAAACCTTTTTGAGTGTTGTTACACTTGTTATTCTGATTCTCTGAGGTACTTCCCCCTTTCTCCATCTCGCATATGCACACATTTGCATGTTTTTCTCTCGCATTGCTTGTTTTTCTTTGATCAGACTCGATGATGAGGAACCTAGTGAGTTGCCCCATAATGATTAAAGAATAAATGTGAAAGGGAGCTGGAAGAGTCCCACTGAAATATGATAAATGATATTAGAAAGAATGTTACAGCAAATGAACACAATTATAAATAGCCATAGGGTCACTTCAGTAAACAGTGCAGTAGTCGAACGCCTCGATTTTTAATTTTGAGGCATTCCAATTTGGATTGAAATTCTCAGGGCTGATTTTTGCTCATTTGAATAAATAAATATAATGAAAAATATTAGGATTTCAGTTCCTGTGATTAAATTTTCCGTTACCTAAGCCGTAGTTCGAGGCCATATTGTCATAAATTGAAACACATAATTAACCTGCGGGTCAACGCAGTTTTGTTTTTATTCTTTGTTACATTTGAAAAGAGGATTTAGACTTATCTCTCTCCCTCCTTCGTAGTGAAGGAATAATCCTCGATATAAAGCCGGCATCTAAATGCATATGTCGTTTTTCTGCCAGAAACATGCCCTTGTCATGCCTTTATTTTTTCCACAGTGACATTTTCACTCTGATAAATGCACTAATGGCTATTGTTGGGAGGTAGGCCCATCAGTCTAGTGCTTTCATCTCCAAACTACTCTGGGTCTGTCTTATCACAAGAGCCTCGAAACCAGGCCATTTCAGACCTCCATCAAAGCTGTTATTATCCTCTAGTCTCTCTTTCTCTGCTTCTCTCGTTCCTCCTCCTTGCCTTTCATGATTCTTTTCCTCTGTTTTTTTTTTCTTTTCCATTTTCACCTTTTTGTGAACACAGTGTAATAATAACCGAAGCTAAACCAAGATCTCCACTGTCTGGAGATTTGAATTAAAGACTCACTTTTCCCAACAATAGGGTTTGAATCTAGTGCACTTTTGCTTTCTTTAGCCTTTCTTTTTCATTCTCTCCGTTGTGTCCATCTGTCTTGTCCCCTGTTTGTAGGCCTGCTTATCTTTCATGCTGCTTATCTCCTGTCATTGTGCTCATCTTTTCCTTCTTTTTAGATGAGATTGACATGCTTGAACGACTCTGGCTGTCTGGGATCTGTCATAATGATAAGATTGAGGTCATGAGTTCCAAACTGGACATAGACAATATGGCAGGAGTCTTCTATATGCTTCTGGTTGCCATGGGCCTAAGTCTGCTGGTGTTTGCATGGGAGCATCTCATCTATTGGAAGCTCCGCCACTGTTTGGGCCACTCTGGAGGACTGGATTTCCTGCTGGCTTTCAGTCGGGTGAGTGACCCACATAAAATCCATTATAATAATACTGTATTGACCCGAATATAAGACTATGTTTTTTTTTTTTTTTGGAAATACATCTGAAAAAACGTGGTAATATAAAAATCAAGCACTATTCCTTCAGGATTCACTAAAACAACCACAACAATATGTGGCTCCAAATACGCGTAAAACAAGTGTGCCATGAAATACGTAATGTGTTTTGTAAAGATCGTGAGTGAAAACAAAAGAATGTGTGACTGTCATGTTAGCGTGATGAGAACAAACTTCCTCTGTAAGTGATTTTAAAACGTAAGACAGTACCCAGATTTGAAGACTACAATAATATTTCACTTCTACCGTTAATTTTTTTTTGGTAGGCTACTATGAGATGGATAGACTAAATGTTATAGGCCTATAATTCAGATGGGCTACCTGTTATTTTTATGGTATATCTAAAAGTGTACATTTTTAAATGTGATTGTTGGTACATTTTACCAGTATTTACCATACTTTCAAAACAAAAATTAAAATAGAAAAAAATATGCAATATGCAAATAATTTAAGAAAACATTTTTTTTTTTCTAAGTAAAACAGGATTTGGTTTTCAAAAAGGCTTTTTCCAAAAGATACATCTGGAAAAAGGGGGGTCGTCTTATAATCAGGGTCGTCTTATATTCGGTTCAATACGGTAATAGCAGGGCTGTTATGTTTTTTTTTTTTTTTTTTTTTTTTTTTTTTTTTTTTTTGTGAAACGTTAATCAATTTAGTTCATTTTTAAGGAAAGAAAACAAAATAATATACTTAATTATTGTTCTTCAATTTGTGTTAATGGCACTCAGAATACATGTACCCCCCCCCGCCACCACCACCACCACCATTGACCCACAATCCTCCGCTGGTGATTGCATTAACATTTTTATGAATGACTGCGTTCCACCTGTGGATGATGTTTCACTTTTTGAGCCTCATTGATAATTAAATTTCATTATATAAAGGCTGCAAATGACTTTACCATTGTTAAACGTCCCATCTGGGTTTGATTTATAAATAAATAATCTGTAGAATAATGGTTTTCTCAGTCATTTAGGCCACTGATAAACGGGCGCTCCCATAGGGAATTTTGTGCATGCGTGTGAGAGAGACTTGCTCTGTGGCTCCAAACGGTTTCGGGCAGTTCTGAAAGCTTCCCATTAATTTTTAGAAATCACACAAAACAGATCTAATTTAATATCGGATTTAATAAATGTGTTATTCGCACTTAAAAACATTTAATTATTCACAATCATTAACATGTTAATTTTCACAGCCCTTATAAATGTACTCATTTTAGGAATAAACTCTGCTGCAATTTGAGAGAAGGTGATAAAATACATTGAGGAACAATAATTGTGCCATAATGACCATTTCATTCCAGCTCTGTAAACTGAAATCAGTAACCCAGGAAATGTACAAATGAACCTAAGAAACAAAACTGAAATCATTTAAATGTATTTGCAAGTAAAAGGAAAGATTACCCTTTTTGCAATTCTTGTTGTTTGCAGCAAGAACAAAGAATGACACGCAGTAATCTCTTGCAATCAGGCGTTAAATCCTTAGAAGGGGACTTTGCAGCACACTCCTTTAATTCCTGTCATTTCTAAAATGTGATGGCATATCCAGCATTCCCACTGCACACACAGAAGGATTTTATGAAAGCCAATAACTTCTCACTTAGTAATGAATAGGGGAGAAAGAGGATGACAGAAGATGGATCATTTATTCATTCTGTGTTATCACTATTTGTCTTTGCTTACATTGTGGAAAGAATGAGAAGAACCTTAAATCCCCCTGGCAAGCATCCAGACTTTCTATGACAGAATTGTGAGCCAGTTATGTTAGATGGGACACTCAAACAGTGAGGTCAGCATTGCCATCACCTCAGAGAAAGGTTAGCTGAGCTTACAATGTGTACTCTTGCATCATCAAAGCACTGGGAGCTTTACAATTTCATTATTATGGTAATGTTTCTTGTCTTTACCGAGACATTTTCCAAGCGCTTAAATCGGTTTGTATGTCACCAAGGGGAATATTATGATATCCTGAACTGTTTGCTAAATAAATCTTTTGCTTGTTATCTCTTACAGGGAATGTACAGCTGCTGCAATTTTGAGGATGAAACAGCTCCTGGAGGTTCCCAAAGCACACTTCCTCAATATCATCATGTCTCCACAGTTCCTCCTCCTCCACCGCCTCATGTGATCTCTACAGCCGTGGCAAATCCCCCCATCGCTATGGCACAACAACAACAGCAGCAGCAACAACAGAAGCAACACCACCAACAGCCACCGGTATACAGTGCTCTTTTTCCTGGATCCCCTCCTTCAGTTGGACATTCTGGAATGGCTCTAGGCCCATCAAACAGTCCCATTCTTGGAGCACCCATGCCTTGCTCTACATTCCTACCACGGCATGATCGTCGATTTGCTGTGGTGGATCGGTGGACACGTCCAAAGGTTGGTCCTGAGAAGCTTGGCGGTGTGAGCAGTGGGATAACAGACTTAACACAATTCCAAGGCATGCCCCCTCACTGGGGTGCAGAAATAAGTGGAGGAGAGGGGGGTCTGGATGAGTACAAGAGATACTATGGGCCAATTGATCCAGAAGGCTTAGGGGTCTCTGCTGAACCTCAAAACATAGTCACCCAAACTCCAAAAACGAAGCATCGAGGGACGAAATCTTCTGGTAACCCACGGTTACCTCCTAAAGTTCAAGCCTCTGGACACTTACCAATTAACCATGCTTTGCCACATCCTTCTCCACCTCAGCAATCTATCTGGAGGAGAAGCAGCTTCTCAAAAAGGAAGGGCTCTGGTGGGCCACTCTACGAAAACATCCTTCCACTCGGAAGGAGAGGTGGTGGCAGATATGGAATGAGGGATGGCGGTGGGAGAAGAGGACGTCGTCCTCCTCCCCTTCCTTTACCTATACCTGTGCCCCTCTCTTCCCCAACACAGACTCCGCCCACACCTTCTCCATCTATATGCTACACATCCACTTCATCCAGCAGCTCCAGCACCTCCAGTTCATCCTCTTCTTCAGAATCAGTCTCCCGATCCAATTCTCCTTCATCTTCATCATCGTACACATCATCCCAGAGCTTTAGATACAGAGCAGATGCACGAGATGTGTATGACTACGACACAGATGAGCTTACGGAGGAATCAAGCTTGCTTTTGGGGAGGAGAAAAAGTCGTTCACGTATGTCCTCTCGTTCCCTGCCCAGCAGTCCTCCTCCACCACCTATACCACCCCGCAAACCTTGCGGACAGAGGGCGGAGGTGAGAGACAGAGCAGGCAGCCAGATTGCACAGCTTCAAGAGTGGTGGGCCTCTTGGGGAGAGAAAGAAAAGAGTAGAAGAGCAGCTGGAGATAGAGATGTTAAGGAGGAGAAACGACATCATAAAGAAAGGGAAAGAGAGAGAAAGAGGAGGAAGAAGGGTAGAAAGAAAAAGAAGAGAGAAGAGCGTGAAAGAGAAAGGGAGCGTAAAAGACGTAAGGTGAAAAAGAAAAAGAAAAAAGAGCAGAAATCAAGAAGAAGAGAGAGGGAAAAACGATCTGAACAAGAGGAGGTAGATATGGACAGGAAAGATGTCTCTGAAAAAGGTATAGGACAGGAATACTCTTCTTATCCTGCTCTGAGGCGAAGCTCTTTCCGAAAAAAGAGTGAAAGCTCTACTAGGAGTTATGAGTGGGATAATATCAGAGATGGAGTTAAGAGAGAGAGGGATGATCAAGGTGGAGAAGATGAAGAAGGCAGTAGAGTAAAGGAAAGGCATCAGAGAAGCCCAAAATCACAACGCCACTCCAGGCCAAGGTCCAACAACAAGCATTTTTCTAGCTCAAACAAACCTTCTTCAACCGTCAAATTTTGGAGTAGTGGGAACCCAACTTCTGATTCGCCATCGTCTTTTGTACCCTTGCTTCCCATATCTAAAAGACGAAAGTCTGTAGGAGCTGAAAGGGACGAGCGAGGAAGAGGTGGAGAGAGTCGGCCCCTTTTGGGAAAAAACAAGAGAGTTAAGCCTTGCTCAAGAGAAGGCCTGTCATTTCACGAATGGGATTCAGAGGAAGAAGAAGATGAGGAGTCTGAAGTGGAAAGAAGCAGGCCAGAAGAACAGGGGCGACGACGAGAAAGCAGAGGAATGGACTCTGAATCCGAAAGGGACAGAGAAAAAACTGTTGAGATATACACAGACGATGAGGGTTCATCGGGAGAGTTTGGTAAGTTCGAGCGATATTGGGAGGGTCACGAAGGAAGGGCAGTTGGAGGCATTGGAGGAGGAGGATGGTTCTTTGGCACCTATCCTGCCAGAGAAAGAGGAGGCAGTATAAACAGTAGAGATGACTCCTTTTTGGGGTGGGGTGGTGGAGAAAGTGTCCTGGGTTTCGGAGCGGGAACAGGGTGGGGATCAGGAGGCTTAGGTTCAAACAAGTGGCCTCCAACTCCATTGACTCCGCCACCACCTCGAAAATACTGGTCTGTTGATAAATTACCAGTGAAGACTGAAAAGAAATCTAAAAGCAGGTCTCAAGAGAAGAGCCACGCCCACACATCCTGTTCCTGCCAGTCACCCCATCACTCTGCCAGCACTCACTCCAAATGGAATAGGGTGACTTCTAGGAGTCAGGAGGAGCTCCTCCCCCACTGCCACAGTTTCAGCAGCAGCGTAAGACCCAAACGGCAATCATCCAAACCGGATCGGGCTCAGAGCCAGACAAAATCTGGAAGCCAATCCAATCTCAATGCACAAAGACCACAGCGCTCAGACCGGTCCCGACAACCACCATCCCCTCCTCAAAGTCTACCGCCATCTTTACCCCCACCAATGGTCCCTGCACTCCCAGCCCCGCCCTCTTCCTCTCACCATATACATATACCTCCACCTACCTCCTCTTCATCAGTTTCCTCCCCTTCGGTTGTCTCATCTACTCCTGGTGCCCCACAGCCCTCCTCTTTGTCCTCCTCTAGTGCTAAGCTCCAGTACCAGAAACTGCGATCAGTTCCCCAACCCCAACGGTATCAATCCCCACATCTTCCCCTCAAAACCAAGAGCCTGTGCTCTCGTCGAGGCTCTGCCCACTTCTCCAGTGTGGAGAGTGAGGTCTGAGGAACATAATTAAATGAGAAACATCAGCAAGTAGCCCCTAGGGGCGATCAAATCACCTGCTCATGCCACAAACTGTTAACTGTTCATAGCAGTCGAGTTGGGTTGTTTTCGCTGGCACCCGTCTCTTGCACAAAGCTCTAATGCTCAGAGACAAACCTGGATTGGGATGTCACATAAATTGTAGCCCTTTCACTTTACTTGTGTAAGAATGGAATACTGCCATGCTGACAAATCTTGTTGTTAGTGAGGCTGTTTGTATAGGATTAGCTTTGCTTTTCTTACTTCTTGGGGGCTTTAAGGTTGAGTGTCAATAATGTGGGTAAATGTGATTTTTCTTGGAGTGTTTTGCTGCTCGATGGCTCAAGAACGATTTTTTGAAGGGAGATTGTGAGGTCAAAATACAAAGCCCTAACGCCCCACACCCATATCTTTTTTTTTTTCTCTCCTGCTCTCAGCTCTGAATCACAATGTAATTGTTGTGTATATTTGTTCAAAATATCTCAAGGGAAGCATTCACAAAGGAAAGTAGCAAACCATTTTTCTTGACCTCCACCTTCCGCAAACTGACATCTAGCATTCTGTGTTGTGTTCAGTGTTTGTATTCCTAGCAACAGGGTAAGTTAGCCATGACTGATCACATATTGGCTTACTGAAGCTGAATGCCAAACTAAAAGTGGAGCTGATGTGCAGTCCTGTTCTATTGAAACCATTTCACAGGTCCTCATGTTTCATTCTCGTCCCTTGAGCAATACATAATTAACTACAAACAACATACAATACATATATTTTATATTTAAAAGTTATTTTATTATATATAATATATATGTTTTGTGATCTGGTTCAAAACTGTTGTGTTGAGTTATTAAAAGAATATAAGCACTGTGCTGTATTACCGTAGGGCACATGCAATGTTTCAACTACCTATAATCGGTGGCAGCCCTTCCCCTCTCGACTGAATGTACATGTTGCCATGACAACACAGTGTGCTGCAACCAAGACACTTTTAAGATCGTAGCTTTCTCGGGGGAGACCTTCTCATCAGAGCCAGTTAGGGTAGCTTTGAACGCTGATGTTGAGAGTGCCAGGATGACAGGGCTAGCCATACTGCAGCACTGTACTTGCTAACCGAAATGTCAGTGAATGACATGTCATCATTCAGAGAGCGATAAGCGAAGGAGAGCACTGTTTACAGTTTAACACTGTGTTTTTACACCTTTTTTACAAGCTGCTCTGCTCTGCCATATATTAGCTTCGGACATGATACTCATATTTGCTTAGCAAGTTTGCTTAAGCTGTACAAGTAGTAGCAACAATAAACTGGTCAAATGAGAGCAAAATAGAGTTGCAGTTTTATGCTTTTACTAGACATATCTGTTAAGTTAAAAAAAAAAAAAAAAAGAAAAAGAAAGAAAGCCAGATCAAGTTTTACTTTGAGGAACTGTGAGGAAAAGACTGATTAGCAAACCAGTCAGGTAGATATTTTGTTTAATTTAGCTTTCACCATTAGCCAAAAGCTAGCATCTTTATAGTGATCGCTATAATTAACTGTGAATATTGCTAAGGGCAATGCGTGTTGGCAGCAGGTCTGAGTCAACTATGTTTAATTTTATTTATTTTGTTTATACACTATTCAAAATGCTGTTGTCTTTCAGAGTTTCTTTTTTTTCATATTACTGGATTTTGTAATTTTGTTGTCTTGACAAAGCTATAAGCATACTATAACTACAAAAAATCCCAACACCTTTCTGAAGTAATCGGAGGATGTTCATGCTACATCCATCCAATCCTTCAGGCTGTTCTGACCAGTGCTGGGGGTAACACATTCGTGTTGCAAGTAATGCAAGTTATGTAATCAGATTACTTTTAAAAGTAACAAGTAAAGTAACACATTACTTTTAAATGTACAAGAAAATATCTGAGTTTTCTGTTGTTAAAAAAAAGAAAGAAATCCAAGCCCAGGTGACAAAAAGTAACTCAAAAGTAATGTAATGCATTACTTTCCATAAAAAGTAACTAAATCACGCAATTAACACAATATTGCAATGCATTACTTTTAAAAGTAACTTTCCCCAACACTGGTTCTGACTTTGGTAAGTTTTATGTTTTTCTGATTAATCAGATTTGCTATTTTTTCCCCCACAGAATATTCTAAAAATTCTGTATATGTATAGTCTATGTATAGATCTTTTAAGCATTCAAATTGAAGTTTATTTGAAACATTCAGGCAGGGCTTTGTCAAGCCAGCAGCAAATTTTGACTAATTGCAATTTGGTTTGAAGCATTGTATGTTGTTGTTTACATATGTATGAATTTATTTAAGTGCATATTTGACACAGAACCACGCACAGTCCAACAGGCTAGTTGTTTTTTTGTGTGTGCTTGTAACTGCATCTGAGCCATATTAAGCTTATTTGTTGTATGCTAAGCTTTTTACAAGTAGTACTAATTAATTGGGGTATATTTTGTTGTCAATGGGCTAAACAGTAATGTCAAGAGACTTTTAGAGTACTAGAAACATAATGGGTGATGATTTTTATTTTTTTTAAACACTGATGACTTCTGTTTGGTGAAATCGGGAGGGCAGTTACACACATCTGGTAAATTCTGACCAGAATCTTAACAAACTGCCTCACTGTCACAGAGTTATTTGACATTAACATTTAGAATATTTGGCAGCTTATGTATGTATATCCTTTTGACTCCAACTTTGTTGTGTAATACGTGTCTGGATTACTTTATATATAGATGTACCTCATATATGTGTTTGTGACGTTTAGATAGCAATAGAGAAATAGCTGTTCAGCAAAGCAGTATAGCTGAAGACAAGAGTATTGTTTTTAAACATTTATCTCGGCAGACTTGATAATTAAGATGTTTCATGTATAAGCTGTGAAAAATAATTTGGAATTCTCATTCCAATCCATTCTGTACATTAAAGTCAGTGGACAGCTTTGATAAAACATTTGGGCTGAAACAGCAAGGACCTTAAGATAATGTCTTTTTTCTTTTCATTTTCAAATGATAAAATATCAGGCATATTGCACAAGTTTTAGTAGGAACCGCCGCCACCAAGAATCTTAAAATGGCCTTTCTCTAGACATGTGTCTTGTGTTGATAGTGTCTTTGACGGTAAATGTTTCGTTTGTTTGTTCGTTTATTTGTTTATTACTCTAAGAATAAGTCTCTTATCGAAGCAGCAGCATATAAATATATACATATAGATATAAATTATATATTTCAACATGCATATATATACACATATATAATGTTTATCTACTAAATTTATTATCTTTGAATTGGTCTTCTTTTGTCTCTTTGTCATCTCTCGTCTCATAACAGCTGACATCAGAGACCAGTTTTCAACTGTGTTTTTATGAATAACATGGCCGACCATCGACTACCATGAATTTATGTTGCGAATAACCAACGCTGTGATTGAGGTGTATATGTGTACGTTTTGGGACATGGTGATGCACAGCTGTAGGCTCCACACTAGGATCACTATGAGCGTAGGAAATGGATTTGACCTCGCCAAGTCAAAACCTTTGCAGTCTCCACGTGTGTGTGTGCACTCTGTGCCAAGCTGCAGTGTGTTATGCTGAAAACATATTCGAACACATGCGATGCTGCTCTGTAATACTTTATGATAATGTAGCTGAGCAGAGCCAGTTATGTTTTATGCCACTCTGTGCCAGGACGGTAGTGCCCCCCCCCCCGCCCCCCGGTACCACTGTGTTAGGTTCTTGTGCCATACTCCTCTCAGTCGGGGAGCCTCACAGGGGGGCCACTCGCTGAGCCGCTCGACCATGGGAGACTATGCTGTGCTGCGAGCAGAACAGAATAAAAGACTTTTAATACAACGGCGTTTGGTCTGTTTTGTTGTTTTCAGCGTGTGTTCGACAGAGAATGTTTGTGATTGACGGCAAACGCGGTGAATAATTGTGTAAGTCTTTGTTTTCTAGGTTTCTGGGGAGAGAGAGGACATGAAAAGAAAGAGTGAAAAGCCTTTTGAAACCACTGGTGAGGACACCTACAGTACGTTTTACCTTGATTAATGCAGAGAATTTTAAAGAAGTTTTAATAGAGTTGGGAGAGCCCTTTTATATTGCTGTAAATCACAAATGAGAACTCGTTAATATATCAAATGTTTCTTCTAGACAAGGCCAACATTTTTCATCAAATTGTTCATACACAAAATTGTCTGAGCTCTTTAACAGTGCTATACATACTTTAATGTTTAGTGTTATTTTAATGTTTGTGTATTATAGTATTTATTAATGGTTTAAATTTAGATTTTTTTTGTACTTTAAATTTTTTATATTTTTTTGTTTTTCTTATATATGTGTGTGTATGTGTGTGTGTGTTTGTGTTTATGTAGTAAGTATAGAATTTATAATTATAATGTATTTTTTTATTATTTAAATACTTTATATTTAAAGTATTTTAATGAATAAAATGCATTGTTTAGTCATTTTAGTTTTCTAATTTTAGCTTGTCATTTTATGTACTTTTGTCATTTTGTAAAAATTTTAATTTTATATAATTAGGTTCAGCTTTATTTAACTAATTACAGTATTAGGTTTACTTTATAAATACTTAAACTTAAACGTGTTTCTGTTAAATATCAAGGACACATATCAATTTTTTAGGTTTTTAGAAGTTTTTCATCTAATATTTATATTTTATTTTAGCTTTATTTTTTAAATAACTGTTTAATGGTTAACAATAACAACACTGCAGTATATGGACCATTCTACGGAATTGGTCCAAACTGCTGTCTCACAACCAAAAACACATTTAAAAATAATTTAAGTTTTCAAATCTTAGATGTTTACTAAGATCCTTTTATTATCTGTTGAAACCCACAATAATATTTATAATATCAGTAAGCTTAATAGCCTATATAAAATCATAATTTATTGGGTACTTTCTATTGGGAGATGGCTGTCCCGAACCCTAACCCCCTTAAATTTCAAGTTATGAAAATGATGCTGAAATATTTTTTGCATTGTTTTTAAAAGCATCTTTTTGATTCTTTTAAAAAGTGAAGTTAAAATAAACTGTATTTTACATTTTCTTTGTAAATTATGAAATTTAATGTAAAAAAAAAAATGTCCCGCATTTTCATGTCAGTCCATTGGCTGAGACTGATTTTAACTGCACCCCTACATTTACAATCAGGAAATATTTGTGTCACTCTCTCATAGCTACATTGCGAATAGATAGGCCCCATCATTTTGAGGTAAATGTGTTAAAAAGTCTGAAAAAAATCTGTGTAACTTTAACGAACGTCATTACAGGACACCTTTTTTATTTTTATTTTAAATTATCAACTAAGATGTTATGATAGTTTTTGGTTCATTGTATATTCAAACTAATGAATCCTTAACTTTGAAAATAGTATGATCCACTTTTGCAATGTAGATGTAAGCAAAATCTTAATAGGTCAATATAACCCTTATAATTAAATTATTATTACTGTTTCGGTAGTGACAAATTTGGGGAGAGGACATGCATTCCAAAACTTTCTGAAAATACAATATGAGAATCAACACAACAACTACAAAAAATTACCACCTATAATATAAAACAAGCATACAAACAATTTTTTTTTTTTTTCAATCAAGACGTTTCCAACTCTGACTTTGGACCAGTTCTGTAGAATGACCCATATATTTGCATGCATATGATTTTGTATAATTTTATCTAGTTATGTTTCAGATATTTTTCCTAAAATTTAAGGAATTAGTTATTAGGCTTACCATTTTTTCTACTAAGAAATTTTAAGAGAAGTGTCTGAAACAAAACTTTGAGCTCCATTAAATCTCATCACAGTAGCCTACTTTCACAAAACATTGAGGGATGTAAATACTACAAAATTGCGACCCGTATCTTGCCAGGAAAATCTATCTCACCTTGGCCATACTGAATTGCATGATGTCCACAGGTGTTGGCTTTCCAGTAACATTGCTATCTATTCACTATCCTCAGCAAAGGATTTCAGATGAATCTACCATTTATTCTTCGATTCCAAATATGCCAGCATCTGCAGTGAATTCAGCATGTGTGCTCTGTGTGAGTGAGTGACTTCTGTGGGAAATATTGGAAATAGGAGATAAGAGAGCTATTGGACACAAGCTGTTAGTATGCAGGAACATTAGAGATTGTACAACCCAAGAGAAATATAAGCATGAAAAATGCAGGTGACAGCAAGTTTGCAGAAGGCATTGCCTCCTCGTCTCAGCAGACATTGAGGTGAAGGCAACTAGTATTACTCATTTTCCAGAAAGAAAAAAGAAAGAATGTGACCTTACCTTACCTAACCAAAACACTAAACATAAAACAAACAAAACATAATATAAACAAAAACAAGACCGCCAACGCAATTTTTTTCTTTTTTCCCCTTTTCACGTCTATCTCTCTCCCTTTTTGTTTGGTATCATAAGTCCATGAACTCTCTCTCCCATTTTTTTTAATTAGTTACAAATGCAAGATTTATGTAACCACACTGTTTCCATGCCACCACAGAGGGAATATAATTAACTGATGGGGGCCATTTACTGGAGATTAATGGAGGAAATAAGAGGCGAGCTGTAAGAAAATCTTTACCTTTCAGGGCTTTAGTTGGAGAGTGTGAAGAGGAAGGAGAAAGCCTTGCTAGATATACTCTTACTTTGTAGGATTATATACAGTATGGATGAGTACTGATTAGTATGCATAAGGATTTCATATCAAACTTTCTTAGCATCTGCTGTTACTCTGAACTGCAATGTAGGATCAGAGGGTTATTCAAACAAACAGTGACATTTGACTCTTTAAATTATGTCTTATCACCAAACCAATTCTATTTGATGTTGTGCCAGTGCATGGGCAAGTATCTCTCCAGACTTCGAAAGATTTTCTCATTCGCCTCCTTTTCTGTAGTAGAATGTAGAGCAGAAATCAGGCCAAGGAGAAAGAAGATAAGAGATGAAAAAATCATACAGGAAGGTTTGAGAAAGATTGGGAAAAGGACAGAGGTAAAGACAAAAGAGAGAAATCTGGGATTAGGGGGACTGGGAGAGCCAGATAAAATGATCAACATTAATTTGAAATTAATTTAACGGTGTGATTTGCGAAAATGCACTGATAAACTGCCGCCTCTGGTGAAATGCACTCAGGAAAATTTCTATCTTGATAGAGCTCTTGCTTTTGTGTGGAAGTTGGATTACAGCATCACAGGGAATGGATGCCTGCAGTGAGATTATCTGAGTCCAATCCTGAGAAGTGGAGGGCAGGAGCTCGCTAATCACTGTGAAAATTAAAAGATACTTTAGGCACCATTTGGGGTTCCTCAGATCATCACACTGGCAGAAGCCTCTGGAGAACATCTAGGCATGCTTTTGTAGGTACCTCTAATGCCTATTCCTTATGGACAGAACTTCAAATATGTATTTCAAGTGCCTCGAGTGTCTTTTAGAGTTCTTGCAGGAACTTCCATTTTCGAGGTTCTCCAGAGGTTTCTACCAGTGCGGCAATCTAAGGATCCCCAAACGGTGTATCAAGGATTTCTATTCAAAGGACATCTTTAAAACTTTCTTAAGAAATTAGCTTCTTTTATCTTCTAGGTTGTTTGACACATTTAAGTAATGTTTTGCCTGTAAGCAGAATGATCATTAATGCTGGTATACAGTGAGATCTCTAAAGAAAATGCTCAGATTGTCTGAGATCAGTAGTGGAAAGGCGACTGTGTTTAAAAAATAAAATAAAAAATGAAAACATTTAAATAGTTTTATTGGCATAACAATTTGAGTCAAAAATCATCATGTAAAACCTAATGATCATGTTCTCCAGCATGATCCAAAGAAAGAGTATCTTGAGCTTCAACATTGAGAACGAAAGCTCGATGTCACAAATTTACTAATTTGATGAGTTTTACATAATTTAATTATTTTTAAATTCCTAAAACTTTGTTTATTTTTAGGTTAAAATAGGAAGAAATTACATGTTTTTAATGTATAGGTTTTCAATTTTCAGCTGTAGGCTATGCTCAGTGTTATTATATCAATAAAATTTACGATTATAGAAAGGCCCATAAAATATATCATGGCATTCTCATACCATGCCACAAGAGGACAGCATTTCCATACTTCCTTACAGGAAATTCCCAAACGGACACGTTCAACAGCATAGCCCATAAATCGGAATGACAACCAATTACACAGCCTTCTGCCTATTAAATCCACTACAGCCATATTTAGGGGGTTAGAAACTCCGTGGCAGACAACATACAAAGAAAATATGGCCCGCCTGTCTTGACGCATTAAATATACCAATAAATTCCAGAGTTGTGGATAAATTTATCCTGCGCATGTGCCACAGCTGACAGCAGTGGGGCGCTCTCAGGCTGAACTGGGGCATCTTGACGAGGGAATCTCTTTATACGCGCGTGGAGGATATCTTGGGCACGTATGACGCGGTGGAATTTAATTTGCATTGCTAAAAAAAACTCTAACATGTCACTGTCAGTTAAATATCTCAGCGACGAGATATAATTAGGAATTAGAAAACTGCAAGTGGGAGCTGATATGTAAGGTTTTTTTTAACTTAAACTTTTTTAAAATTATAATAAGGCTTATATCATTCATCTAATATGAAATTAATGTCTAATAAGTATACAAAGTTGTATTATTATATTTCATAAAAGAAAACGTAAAGGAATAATAGTAGGCTTTATAATAGAGATATATTTAAAATTGCTTAAATTGAAACACTAGTTCAGTTTCACACAGTATTTACTGTCAAATTAAAAATTGAAACAGAAATTGTTTAGTATGTTTTAACAGCTGTCAGTAGCTACTGGCTTTTCCAGTAAATGATTTTTAAAAATAATTTTGATTCAGAATGATTCACAAATGAATCAATTTGGGAGTGATTTGACTGATTCATTGAAAAGAACTGATTTAAATGAACAATTCTGAGCATCACTAGCTGTGATTCAGAAACAATTTATTATTTTAGTTATACCAGTTATTTTATAACACCAATTTTGTTGAATATATATACGTGTGTGTGTATATATATGTATATATAGTCCATTTCAGTCTTACATTTCATATTCATACGGTGAATCAAGTAAATTTGCATTGAGATGACTAAAACAAAAAGTGTTTATTTGTCTGAATCTATCTTTATTCATGGTCTTCAGAGAATTCATCCATCTAAATAAGCATATATAACTAACAGAAGCTGGAGATTGAAAGACCAAAACAGTCCCAAAGTTTTTTTTCACTCCTGGGAATGAGTTGTCAAAAGTCAAAAATGACGGATGAGGAAAATGAACAGTTACAAGCTCTAATGACATGAGAGACGTGCCAGCAGCACACAACCGCTCCATACATGCTATCCAAACATCATTAGATGCAAATGGCAAGCTGTGGCCTTAAGACATTTCATGATAACAAGAAACTGTGATCTGACACCATAAGCGGCTGCACTCTCAATTCTATCTGTTAGATAATCACGGGGAGCAGGAGTGAATGCCAGCAGTGGGTGTAAGGCAATTTTAAATGTCCCTTTAGTTATGACATTTTCTAGGTAATAATATGCTCTGAACTATAACTAATGATGAAGTCAAGGTGATAATTAAAGAGGCTTGTTTTAACTGTTGGCCACTGAAGCATCTCCTAGTTCATTCCTAGCTCACCTCGGTATCCTAATTAGTCAAATGAATTAATAAATGGGCCTGTTTCTCCTAACAAGACTATTAGCAGCCCTGTATGAGTGTAGCTAATAAGAACAGATTGCGCCTGTATTTTGACCTACAGGGGCTTATGTAATTTGTGAGTTTATACACACTTGTGTGTGTTTTTTTGCACTCAGTAGACTTCTGACAGTAATGAGCAATTAAGGTACGAGAAAATAAACAAAGACTTTTTCAAAGTAATGGTTATTTGTATAATCCTTGACTGAATTGAACTGCGTTGCTTCTCTCTATATCTGTTTGCAACTTCAAATGCCTTTTGCAGAATCTGCAGCGTTTATGATTTTTCAGTGAAAATAAGAGGGATCATATTCTTTTTATTTAGTTCTGCCAGGATGTATTTATATGATGAAAGCTATTTACATGTATTCGTCAAGACAAAATTTTCAGAAATGATCCTGTTCAAAGTTCTTGGTTGTTAAAATCATGTCTTGTCTCCTCGAGCATCGATGACTGTTTGTATTCTTTCTTGTGGTAGTTTCATGAGTCACTGGTTTGTCCTGAGCAGTAAAGCTCTTGACAAACATCCTCCAAGACCTGTCAGTTCTTTGGAATATACTAAAATCAGTTACGCAAATATCTTAAACCCAGGCTAAATTATAATAATGAAAAGTTATTATTTTTATTTTTATTCCATTTAAAACTTTGGGTCAGTAAAATTGTTTTAAGGTTTTTGAAAGAAGTCTCTTATGCTGTTTATTTAATCAAAATACAGGAAACAGTAATATTGTGAAATATTATTACATTTTAAAATCAAATGTAATTTATTCCTGTTATGGCAAAGTTGAATTTTCAGCATCTATCTATCTATCTATCTATCTATCTATCTATCCGTCTGTCTGTGTTTGTTTTTAAGTAAAATATCACACAGATTCTGCAAGATGATTAAGATTTATGTTGTGCTTTTCTTGTCATTTATGATGGGCTTTTCTGATACCTAAATGACACAAGGAACAGGACATTTTTTAATAATTATCTTTCTGGATACGGTGTAAGAATGTAATTGTAATTTTTAAAGATATTAAATAATAATAAAAAATTCAAGTAAAATAAAAGAGCTTTTTTTAGGCTACTGATATAATCTTCCAGCAGGAGTCTTGTGTATCTCGTGTGATACCATTTATAAGAAAGTAACATTTATTATTTCTTTCTGTTTAGTGTTTAAAGAGCAATACTTTATAGTACATTTTTGGAAAATGTGTTAGATTAAAAGTGATCAGTTATTAGTAGGTACTGAACACAGCTTATGATATCATGCAACATGTCAGAAGTCCTCAAAAACTTGAGTTTCAGTGATTTTTGTCACAGATGTGGCAGAGCTGGACAGCTCGAGGCCACACGCACACACACACACTGAACATCAAGGCACAGCACAGCGCTGCCCCGAACTGGGTCACAGCCACAAAACATAACAGTCCTAAAAACATCCAGTGCATCACACAAACACTTTTAATCATTTCCATGCACTAGCCTATATTTACATGCATACAGCAAACTCATTAAAAAATATATTATAAGTAAACTTGAATGTTTGTAGACTAGTTTGCTGTCAGTTTAATTTAACTGTAAACCTTTTGACAAACTTTCCTCACTTTTAAAATTGAGTGAAATTTTGTGTGTGTGTGTGTTTGTGTGTTGTGTGTGTGTGAGAATGTGCACTTGAATATGCATCATAAATTAGTTCCTATAGCATCCGTGGTTGTACATGGATGGGTGTGTATGTGTGTCTTTCAGTCCAAGTGTATATACAGTATGTATATAGTATCATAAGTGCTCATTATGCTCATAATTAGTAATTAGACTGCCTTTGCTCTCATGGACCAAAGAGATGGGAGATAATGCTAGTTTTAGATTTTTAAAGATATGTCTAGTCACTATGTTGTGTGTGTTTGTGTGAGAGAGAAAAAATCACACACTTGTATAATGTATAATTAATATAATTGTATAATTAATTACATTTTCTGTGTGTAGCTGCAGGAGTAGTGCTCAGTAATGTTTGTATATTTTATTGAATTTATTTTTTAAATTGTATTTTATGATTTTGTGGCTAGAAATGACATACTTCACTTCACTTTAAATTTTTTTTTTTTTTTGGAAAATCTCTCTTTCATTCTCCATAGAACTGTTTTCTCCCTGTTGCTCTTGTTCTGTCTCCATCCATCCCCCTCTGTACGAGCTGCCTGTATCCCTGCAAGTTATCCATATATATGCATAAATGTATTCAAATCATCTGTGCATGTCCCTATAATCTGTCCTCATTTGCATAATCTTCACATGTTTACCCATCAATTACCAGCTCTCTTCCATCAAACAAATGACTGTGAGCTTCTCCCTCTTGCATCCTTGCTTTCCCCTGTCCTGTTCCATCAAACTCTAACTCTCACTCTTTCTGTTGATTTCATGTTTTAACTCGCCCCTACTTCCCGCCTCTCTCTGATGAGACCACTTTGAAGTCACGGTTGTCACAGCAACGACATGATAGTGAGGGTTGGTTGCGGGCCATTTCTCTGTGGAACGCTGGGGATTCTCTGATCGGCCCAAGTCTATAAATCAAACTCCAAAATTAGCCTTTTTCTTGGTAAGTGAATACAGTAATCATTCAAGCACAATGGTAAATGTTGACCCACAGTAGTGCTATTTTTCCCCCAATATGTTTAAAGACATATCTGTAATCACTGTGTGCTGTGAAAGCCGTTTCAAATGTGACTCGGTCTGTGATATTCGAGAATGCGAGAATTCGTAGAAGGAGGTTTGAATGCAGATTTTAGGTCGTCCTTGAATGGAGATATCAGGTCAGTCAACGGCACTGTGTGTTATTTTTATCCCACATGTATTGGGTTTCCCCACCAGGGGTCTAAAAATAGACCAAAAAAAAAGACGATGGGAGAAGCAGTTAAGTGAGGAGTGGGAGGGAGGAAGAGGCAAGAGAAGAAGAATGAGCGAGTGGAAGACTAGCCTCCTGTGCTCTCTCTGCTGGAGTGGATCGATCACGAAGACCCTCAGAGGGGCTCAATCTTGAGACCACCATAAAGTGAATTCTTTATTACGTACTGCCAGTGGCAAAGCCTTCTCAGTGTATGCGTGCAAACTGAAGCCTGAATTCAGTGCAAGCTCTAGAAATTAGATGAAACCTAGATTAAAGAGAATATCACCAGATGGTTTGACAGATTCAAGTGTTTACATAAAGCTGTTTTATAAAATATTAGAACTATATATTCAAAAGCCTTGTCTGCTTCAAATGACATGAAAATTGTGTACCTATTTGACAATTCGCAAAACGCTTGCTTGATTGACAGGCGATCTGACCAATCATAACGCCAAATCCACCATCTTGCCCAACAAACAAATGATACAGTAGAGTAGATTAACTTCGGTGGACTTGAAAAATTGTGTATATTGATGTTTTTTCGCAGTTGAAATAAAATACATTCTGAGGTTCATTCATGTTTACTTTGTGCTTTAAGTAAATATGAAAAGACGATCGGTTCATTCACATTAATGAACCACAAAACAGTACCTATTTATTGTTTGAATTTCTTTAAAAAAGACAACATTTTAAAACAGACCTTGTTTCATACCAGAAGTAAATTGCTCTGTCTTGTCTGTTTCCCCCTTGCTTTGCGTGAGAACGTGTAGTGTGAGAGCGGCATGGCTTGTCGGACATAGCAATAGCTTGTCGGACATAGCAACAGTAACTAAGGAGGGCTGGTTTTTGGGAAGGGTCAATTGTGCATTTAAATGAATTGGTTTATTAAAGTTCACCTAGAAGGTAAAAATTCTGTCATAATTTACTCACTGTTTATTGACTGACTGTCCATACAATTAAAGTCAATAGAGTCTAATTTTGTTTGGGCAAATTCTTCAATATACATTTGTGTTCTGCTGAAAAAAGTAAATCATACAGGTTTATGAGGGTGATTGAATGGGTGAAATTTCCCCTAGAAGTTAAAACTATTTTTAACATCACTAAATCAACAAAATTTAAGGGTTACTGTTATTCTCTACTCTTTGATGCATTTCTTCCCTATACTGTTCTCTTATCTTTTTTCCTTTCTTTTTTTAGCACTGTCATTCAGTTACAAATGATTAACAAAGCATAAAAGATGAATTATTAACTCTAAATCTATCTCTGAGCTCTGTTATTGATCCTGACCGAATTGACTGAATGTTAAATGTCTTCAACTAAGACACAAAAAAGTACCCAAGGAGAAAAAGATGGGTGGGTGATTGTGTTTGTACAGTACACTGTCAGAAAAGAATGTGCAAAAAGTGTACCTTTAGGGGTACAGTAGCTTGTCACTTGTGCAGAACTCTCAAAGGGACACTTTGTATCTTATTTACCTCCATAGAGTGCACATAATTGCATTAGTATACCATATAGTGGTGCAAATTAGTGCTGTAAGCATAGTAACATACTGTTATGATACTGTTATGAACAATTTAGGGGTTAAGAAGGTGCAAAGGTGCCCCAGAGACCAGAAGTTGTACCCCTAATTTTTTATGTTGTTGTTGTATTTTTTAATTTTTAATTTTTTTTTTTTTGCATGGTTGTTTCCCCCTCTGAGAGTGTTTATTGCATATGCATTATGTTGTGGTTTAATCTAAATATTTCCACCGTACAATCTTTAATTTTTTCACCTTACTCCTCCTCGTTCAAGCACAAATGCACATGCACCACAAACATCAGAGCTTCTCTGCTGCATGGGCAGGTTGGGAGTAAAAAAGCCCAAGGCTGTGCAGTGCAGCACCTTAAACCACACACACACACACACACACACACACACACACACACACACACACACACACACACTTTTTCTTTAGCACATAATGGTTTATCACATACAGAGACTCAGAGACTGCATACAGCACACACACTGTAGTGTTGTAAACATCTGCTTATGTGCTGCAGTCTAGTGGTATCTCTACGTTTCCCACAGCAGAATAAGCTTTCTCTAACTGCAGTACAGTGGGCATCTGTGGACCTAAACATCTGTTATTCACCATACTTTCAAATGAGTTTGACATGGGAGTTTGTAATTGTTCCCTTTGAGAGAACATAGTTTAATTAATTGTTCCTAATTTTTTTCACCACATAGCTTTTTATATTTCATATCACTTTAAAATAATAACTGAAAACTGTTATGCACTGTAGAAAATGTTAGTAAAAAGTTGCCTTATAATTATAATCTTACCATATACTGTAAAAATATATTAAATTCATACATATTTAAATAATTACAAAAATACATGTTGTCTTTTAAAATATATTTTATATTTAATATTTTTAAACCGTAAATAAACATTTACAGTAAAAGCATATTGTTAAAATGTTTTTAGAAGTAAAAAAAATGTACATTGCATTGCAATAAGAGAATGTAAAATTATTTTGATTTAGTTTATATTTAAATTTATTATAAATATATTATAAATAAATTATTTTTGTTATCAGTTATGTACATTAAAATCTTTTGTGTTGCAGTTGATGTTGTTTACTTAATGCATGTTGCATTCTTTGTGTCTGTGTATAAGTAAAGGGTTCCTTACCATATACTGTAAAAAAAAATATATATATTTTACAACAAATACATGTAATTTTATTGTTAAGTTATGAATTCAATATATTTTCTTATATATATATATATATATATATATATATATATATATATATAATATATATTAAGACCATACATTTACTTTTACAGTAAAAAGATATTGTTTATATGTTTTTTTTTTGTTTGTTTGTTTTTTGAGAAATTGTAAATATATATGTGACCCATGACCACAAAACAAAGTCATAAGTAGCACTGGTATATTTGTAGCAATAGCCAACAATACATTATATGGGTCAAAATTATGCCAAAAATCATTAGGTTAGTAAAGATCATGTTCCATGAAGATATTTTGTACATTTCCTACCATGAATATATCAAAACTGTATATAAGAACTGCATTTGGACAACTTTAAAGGTGATTTTCTCAGGGGTTTTTTTCTTTTTTTCTAGCAAACCATACATCAATGGCAAGCTTATTTATTCAGCTTTCAGATGATGTATAAATCTCAATTTCAGAAAATTTACCCTTAGTGTTTCTGTGGCCCAGGGTCACAAACAGTGTACATTTAGTCGTTTCAGGTAGCCAATCACTTTATGTACAAATCAATCAATCAATCAATCAATCACATGTACCACAAGGAAGTACGCATAAGTTAGAACGTATGCAGTTTAGTTTTTGTCGTTTAGGGAACAATCTGCTAATTAAATGTTAAATTCTCCGTATCTGACTCACATACCTTCACCGAGTAATGCAGACCTAAAACTAACCGTGACCTTATTGAGCCTCATCAGCGTCAAACTACATGAGTGAAAGTCTCTCTTCTGTCATCCCATCCCCATTCAGCCAAATCACCGCAATGCTGAAAGAGTGAGAGAGCGCGAGAGAGGGAGAGAACACGCGTGTGTGGAGTGTGGGTTAGTGTGTGAAAGAGCGAGTGAGGTAGAGAGAGAGGAAAACTGCAAAATCTGTCAAGGTTTCCAGGCGTTCGCTCATTCCTCTCGACGCCTGTGCCGCGCTGACAAGGGTCGCGTGCTGGACGGTGAGTGCTCGCGCTCTTGGTTCTTCATGCACGTTACCGTCGCCTTATGAGTGGCGCGTGATTAGACAGCATAGTTTGAAGTCGGGAGATCGATTTGTTCCGGTGCTTTCGAGCCAAGTATGACAGATTCAGTCAGTTCATATCTTATAGTCCTTGCATGGGAGTATATCGACTGCGGACCACGTAATATAGCTAGTGAAACGCTCATTTAATGTTGATGTATTTATTGATTTTAAATTATTTTAGATGTGAGTTGTGTATCTTTTATTTTTTAGACTCCTAGTCAGGTAAGAGTAAAGGCTCGTGTCGTGGCGGGACTGGTACTGTATGTGTCATGGATGTTGTACATTTCTCTAGTGCTGACTTTGGTAACGCCACGAGGAAAGAGTGTACTGCGGTTGTGGGGATTTGAGAAGGGGTAGCACGCTGTTTGTGTGTGTGGGTCAGGATTTGTCTTCATTGTGTGGACCAAATGTCCCTATAACAAGGATAATAAAACCTGAAATCAACTACATAGTGAGGACCAGCTTACATACTGTATAAGTAGGCTAAATACGGTCCTAACGGTATGTAGATATGCAGAAATGTTTTTGCAAGGATTGTGTTTAGGGGCAAGGGATAGGAAATAGCATTAGCTGAGTATTTAAACCAATAAGAAAGTCCTCATAATGATAGAGAAAGAAAACGTTTATCTCTGTTGTAGGGACCAAAAGGATGCAAGGATAGTACAATCTGATATCACTTCGTGGGGTCCATCCAGATGTACTTATGAGGAAAATGTCTTAATATGCTAAATAATGTAATAAAATAAAAGTGCAGAGGACAGGAAATGTCATTACATTGATACATATACAATAAAGGTTCTTTTTTGGAATCGATGGAAGAATCGTGAAGAATTTTTCGATGGAAGAATCATGAAGAATTTTTAACATCCATGGAAACTTTTGATTCCACAAAAGGGTCTTTATAGTGGAAAAAGACTCTTTAGATTTCTAAAATATTCTCCAGACTAAGAAAAAAAAAATTTCTTTTAAGAACTGATGACTGAAAGTTTTTTTGGGGAACTAAAATGGCTCTATGACATTGTTGCAAGACCCCCCTTTTGAAACCTTCATTTTTAAGAGTGTAAGAAAAGTCTCCTTTATGATAGTGGTTGTGTGTGTGTGTGTGTGTGTGTGTGTGTGTGTTTTTTTGTGTCAGAGAGAGTGAGAGAGAGCGGATGAGGACAAAGTGATGTGTAGAATGGCCGAATTGTTTTATATGTTTATATACTGTTGATTCTGCCTTGAGTTACATATGATTGTTTTCTGGCTTCTTGTGGCTCAGCTGAAATAAAGATATCAGTTTGAGCTTTATGAATGGTGCTTTCTTTCTCTGTGAAGTGAGCTGAAGTCATGAATGTGCACATGTGAATGCATGTGCGTGTGTCATTGAGAGCTCGCACATGCGTGCAGGCCTGCGTGCACGTCTGTCCTCTGAGATATTTTGGGCCAAGGTCTTTTCCCAGACCCTGTCCTTTTTTTCCCTCTCATTCCTTTTGCTCTACTTGAATACCATCCTTTTACAAAGCACGCATCTCTCTGTTTTCTCTACTCATTTTCCTCCCACACTCTTCCCACTCGCCAGTTGGCCTAACCTGCTGACAAGGAAACATATTGCCATCTCAACAGAAAACTACACTCCCCTTGGGCTCTTGCTCCCCAGTCGAGTGGACACACCATCTGTGGAACCCCCAGTACACCACGAGGGCTGTTTTTCAAAATGTGGTCATGTCTGGCATATATTGAATGCCCTCTGATGTAAAACCTATATTGCCCATTTCCCCTGGAAGGTATAAAGGACGACTGGATATTGTTCTGTTGTGCTGTATGTCTAATAGGGGCTGATGTTTTTGACTGGTTAAGATATGTTATAGTGTTCTTAATAGTCACAGCAGTGAGGGTTTTATTGAGTTTTACTGGACTGCCGGATTGTCAGCCCAATGTAGATTACAGCACTGTACAGTTACTTTACTTTCCTCTTGGATGCTAGTCTTTTAGGGTGGGCATAAAAGTTTTTGATTACTTCTAGAATCCACATTTCTTTTTATTTCAGTTTATAAAAGAGGTTTTCTCTACAGTGGATTGACTACTTTTACTAGTCTGCATTTTTGTTACACATATATGTGTTTTGGACAAAAATAAAATATTTCATACTTTGTATTTTCACAAATCGCTAAACCTCCAGAAACCCTTCTTGATCAAGATTACAGAGCTTTGGTGAGGGACTTCAGCACCACTGTGATGGACAGCTCCCAATTGCCTCACTGTTTTCTCTCCCACCCTGTAGCCTTGATTCGCTCTCTTTTATCTTTTTCTCTTTCATTGAGTGTCTTTCTACTCACTTCGCCCCTCATGGCTTTAAAAACAGGTTACATCTGGTACCTGCACATTTACATTTCAATAGCCATATCACATGACCAGCTGTCTCTGCAGTATGCACATATTGACCACTATGATTTATTCATGTATTTTTTTTATCTGTTTAGTATGACCGTATGTTACTTGTACACTATTTTCACACTTAAACAGAGGTGCAAATGTTATCATTTTCACATACTTAACATTAGAGATTTGAACAATTCCCTATCTCTGTTTTGACTAAATACATTTAATTTATTATTAATAATTATATATAAATATTTAAATTAATGTCTAATTATTTACATTATTTTTAAAATTTTCTCATTTTTTAAAATTCTTTAACTCTAATAAATAAATTTTTAAACGTATATAATTTATATATATATATATATATATATATATATATATATATATATTTGTTAAGATTATTTAAATAGTATTATTTAAATATAATTATTTAAATTAAATTATTTTCACTAATTTTTATTTTAAATATTTTAAATATTAAAATACTTTAGTTTTTTATGGACAATAAATCATATCCTATAGATTGAGCAACAAATAAAAAAAAAAAAATGTAAAAAGCAATCAAGCAATGAATTTGGCTTGCTTGATGTTTTTTTTTTTTTTTTTTTTGGACGACCAGTCATCCAGCATACTCCAGACAAATGCACATATTGCTCACATTTTCTTCATAAAATGTACTACTATTTCAATGCTGGTACCCAAAGTGCTAATGCTTTTTTCAGAGGAACTTCATTATTCACCATATTATCTTTCCTGAAGCCATTTTTCCTCACCTTTAACTTTCTTCAAAGAACCCCTTTCTCCTCAACTCTGCTCTGTCAGTGCTCTGTGGATTATCTTAACCCGCACACATAAACCACCATTCACTATGAATCCTTCATTCATTTCAAGCACACCCTGGGGCTCCCGACACTAACCGGAGAGGATTTCACCAATAATAACCCATTATTGTGTTCTTCTCTCCATGCCAAAAACCAAGCCCCCCAAAAAATTTTCCAGGCTTCTAATCCACCAGCTATATGGTGCCATTCAGTGAATTAAGGGAATTGTGGGTCTTCTGGAGGCATGCCAGTCAAATCATCACTTGTGTTTCAGAGCATGAGAGCAAAACGTGTAGCAATCCAGGAGGTATTACACAGCTTTCTGATACACTTCACGTTCTCTACATTTCTGGATTATTTTTTCTGATTGTCTTTTTCGGTGTTAACCTTCAAGCTTGGATGTGTTGATCTATTCAACAGATAAACATTAGTGCAATAGGCAGCTGTGATGCTTACAACCCTGGGTTCACCCTTGCCCTTTAACCTTAAAGGATGAATTTAGCTATGATCCACAACTATTTATCATAGTGAAGACCTTTTAGGGACTAGTTGATTAATGGCCAATGTTGGCACAGTGGGTAGTGCACATGCTCACATGGGGTGCAGAATCCAGCTTGTATCCCAATCCCATTCTCCCTGCACTTTTCTGTCTATTCCATCCTATTCGTTAGAGTCAAAAGCCATCAAATAAAATAACTAATAATTTATAGTGTATTTAAGCCCTCATGTAATTCTGAAGATATGTCTCACTGCACGCTTGCCCCTAATCATTTTTAGTCATACACTATTTAAAGGACACTGTTTGTCCTTCATCTGTTCGTTCTGTTGATGAGTCACACACTAGTTCAGTAGTTGATGGAGAGGAATTTTACATCAAGCTTTTCAGGCACAGATAATATAATCACTCCTGGCTTATAGTTGTTATAGTGCACTCTGTTTCCCTTAATTGGTCAATGGTTGATATTGAAAGAAAGCAATTTTTGAGTTTTTCCACATGATTTTGCACAAATTAAGTACTGTGAGTATGAATCATTGGGAAATTGTTGTATCATCATGGGTACTTTTTTTCCAGAAACATAAGTTGTTGAACAATTGTCAAATAAAACTAAGTAGAATTCTTTCTATTAATTTTTAATAGTTGCAAATATTTGTTTTTATAAACATAAGTTGTTTGACTCTACAAAAGGTAAGTAGCAACATTATTAAAAACAAATAGCAGTTCATTTATCTGCTCAGTTTGTCAGTTGCAACACTGAGCTCATTAGTTTCGTTTCTTAGGGAACACACTTAGAGATGGGGTAGAATTGCCTATGTAATTTTATGTGCTATTATTTATGTGATGAAACCTACATATTGACCAAGGACATACACAATCATTTAAATGTTTGGGGTTGGTAAAAGTTTTTTTTTTTTTTTTTTAAATGGAAGAAGTCTGTCACCAAGGCTGCATTTATTTAATCAAAACACACACACACACACACACACACACACACAAACCAAAACAGTAATATTGTGAAACATTGTTAATATTTTAAATAACTATTTCATTTCGAATATATATTAAATTGTAATTTATTCCGGTGATGCAAAGTTGTCTTCAGTGTTACATGATCCTTCAGAAATCATTCTAATATGTTGATTTGGTATTAAAGAAACATTTCTTATTATTATCAGTTTTATTTATATTATTATTAGAGTTATAATATATTTTTGTTTAAAACCCAAATACATTTATTTGCAGGATTTTTTATATATATAATAGAAATCTTTTGTTACATTATAAATGTATTTAATGCCACTTTTGATCAATTTAATGCATCCTTGCTGAATAAGTTTTTTTTTAAATCTTACTGACTTACTGACTAATTTGAATATTAGTGCATCTAGAAACAGTCCAGAACACCCTTGCAACCACATAGCAGTTCCCTGGCAACCATCACCAATATATGAAATTAAACACCATTTATCTAACCATGTTCTTCTCTCCCATCTTTCTAGATGAGTTCATTTAGCACCAGGGCGCTGACGCTCCTGTCGTCCGTGTTCGGGGCTTGTGGGTTACTCCTGGTGGGTGTGGCTGTGTCGACGGACTACTGGCTGCTAATGGAAGAAGGCATTGTCCTGCAGCAGAACCAGACCACAGAGGTGAAGATGGCTCTGCATTCTGGACTCTGGAGGGTCTGTTTTGTGGCTGGTAGGTCCCATTACTAGTGCTGCATCGTCATCTATCGCTGAGACAGATGCCTGATTAAAAAAATCAAACCCCAGTTGATTGTGGCGTCACGCTGTTATGCATCGCTTTGTCTTGACTTTGACTCCTGCATCAGGTGTTGCACACAAATCCACAGTTGAATCCCGGTGCATCGGTGTATCATCAGATAACAGCTTTTTTGATAAGTCACGGTTTATTTGCGGGGTGTCCTGCTGTTATGCAGCTGGTCTTCAATGTCCCTGCACAGCACTGGTGTGGCATCCTATTGCATCACCCTCCCAAATCGTGCCAGACATTGAAACAGGAACTAGCGAGGCTATGTGGGCAAACCACTGCGAGATGGCAAGTCAGTAACCACATCAAATTCCTAGGCTAATAAAAGATGCATTGAAAAAAAAAAATTCGGTTTTGCTTATGGAAAATTGCATTTTTATGTTGCTTTGCATTGCATGCTGGTTTGTTTTCATGACACTGACAGGAAGTGCTGAGGTGGACTGAAACGATGCCACACCAGTTGGCTGCGAATGGCTGACTAAGAGAAGTGTGAAGATGATGTCACCTTGTTTCTAGCTTAACCAGTCCTGGTATTTAGTTTGTCTGTTTGTGGGAGTTTGACAAATCACTACTGGAAGACTCTTCACCAATTAGGCATGTTGTATGTATAATTTGCACACTTTGCATGTGCTCTAGAGAGCATATGATTTATGTGTTCTCAAACAGGATCTAGTTTTTTGTATGTGTGTGCCAAGAGGGAGGTCTAGTGTGCCTTGCTTTCATGCACGATATGCAGAAGTGTCATCCACATTCAGATTTTTGATCTTAAAACTATCTTTGAAAATTACATTGAATAAAGTTAAAATAATTAAAATTAATGTAGGTCCAAATATTTTGTCTAAAACAAAGGTTTTCAAAAGGGGAATGAAGGGGGCGCTAGGACGGAGAAAATTTTCCGGATAATTTTTTTTTTTACAAAGATACTTTTTTCAAGATACTTTGCATTCACTTGCAAAAGTACTTTCAAAATACTGTGTCCTCCCACCTCATATTATTTTCATCACAAATGTTTTGTGAGCTAATGCAAAGTAATGCAAAAGTAAAAAAAATAAATAAAAATAATGTGTGAGAACAAATGTTAAATACAAAATTTGGAAAAAAGTGTTGGAAAGAAGAATATTCAGTCACTGAGTTATATTCTGTAATTGCATATATGCAAAAAACAAGCAAGTGAATGCAAAAGCATTGAAATATAATTTTTATCCTCCCATTTCATCTATACAGAGGCTGCTGTAAACTTAATGAAAATAAATATTTGTAAGATAATATTTTAACAAGTATTTCTAATAATTTGTCAATTATTTCATTTAATTGCCTAAATATCAACATTTTCCACACAAAATGCATACAATAAATTATTATAGTAGCCTTTATATTTCAGGAAGGGAGCCTTATGTTTAGGGGATCCTTAGCATAAAAAATAATATATATATATATATATATATATATATATATATATATATATGCTCGGCATGGGAGGCATGAAAAAAAGTGTTGGCCCCCTTCCTGATTTCTTATTTTTTTGCATGTTTGTCACACAATGTTTCAGATCATCAAACAAATTTAAATATTAGTCAAAGATAACACAACATGCAGTTTTTAAATAAAAGTTTTTATTATTAAGGGAAAACAAAATGCAAAATTATATGGCCCTGTATGAAGAAGTGTTTGCCCCCCTGTTAAAACTGTGGTTTATCACACCTGAGTTACATTTCTCTAGCTACACCCAGGCCTGATTACTGCCACACCTGTTCACAATCAAGAAATCTCTTAAATAGGACCTGCCTGAAAAAGTGAAGTAGACCAAAAGATCCTCAAAAGCTAGACATCATGCTGAGATCCAAAGAAATTCAGAAACAAATGAGAAAGAAAGTAATTGAGATCTATCAGTCTGGAAAAGGTTATAAAGCCATTTCTAAAGCTTTGGGGCTCCAGCAAACCACAGTGAGAGCCATTATTCACAAATGGCAAAAACATGGAACAGTGGAGAACCTTCCCAGGAGTGGCCGGCCGATCAAAATTACCCCAAGAGCGATGACTCCTCCAAGAAGTCACAAAAGACCCCACAACAACATCCAAAGAACTGCAGGCCTCACGTGCCTCAGTTAAGGTCAGTGTTCACGACTCCACCATAAGAAAGAGACTGGGCAAAAATGGTCTGCATGGCAGAGTTCCAAGACAAAAACCGCTGCTGAGCAAAAAGAACATAAAGGCTCGTCTCAGTTTTGGCAGAAAACATCTTGATGATCCCCAAGACTTTTGGGAAAATACTCAGTGGACTGACGAGACAAAAGTTGAACTTTTTGGAAGGTGTGTGTCCCATTACGTCTGACGTAAAAGTAACAGTACATTTCTGAAAAAGAAGATCATACCAACAGTAAAATATGGTGGTGGTAGTGTGATGGTCAGGGGCTGTTTTGCTGCTTCAGCACCTGGAAGATTTGCTGTGAAAAATGGAACTATGAATTCTGCTGTTTACCAAAAAATCTTGAAGAAGAATGTCCGGCCATCTGTTCGTGACCTCAAGCTGAAGCGACCTTGGGTTCTGCAGCAGGACAATGATCCAAAACACACCAGCAAGTCCACCTCTGAATGGCTGAAGAAAAACAAAATGAAGACTTTGGAGTGGCCGAGTCAAAGTCCTGACCTGAATCCTATTGAGATGCTGTGGCATGACCTTAAAAAGGCGGTTCATGCTCGAAAATCCCACTCCAATGTGGCTGAATTATAACAATTCTGCATAGATGAGTGGACCAAAATTCCTCCACAGCGCTGTAACAGACTCATTGCAAGTTATTGCAAACGCTTGATTGCAGTTGTTGCTGCTAAGGGTGGCCCAACCAGTTATTAGGTTTAGGGGGCAAACACTTTTTCACACAGGGCCATGTAGTTTTGGATTTTGTTTTCCCTTAATAATAAAAAACTGCATGTTGTGTTCATTTGTGTTATCTTTTGTTAACATTTACATTTGTTTGATGAAAAATTAAAAATCAGGAAGGGGGCCAACACTTTTTCACGCCACTGTATGTATATATATATATATATATATATATATGTATTGGATTAGTAATTAGAATAAATATATAAATAAATATATATATATATATATATATATATATATATTGCTTAGACTAAGTCAGGACCACTGGGGCAAAAAATAAAATAAAATGCTTGATGCTTCTGACTAAGTGCAGTGTATACGTGTGATGCATGTGAGTTTTCTCACCTCTCTTCTCAGTGTTTGAACCAAAATCATTGCTGTGTTTCTCTCTGTTTGTCCCCGTCTCCCCTACTGTCATTGTCAATCTCTGTCCCGCTCTGCCTCTACACTCTTTCTGTCTCTCTTTATGTCCCTGTCTCTCTTTCTCTGTCTCTCTTTGTTCCTCTGTCTGTCTCTCTCTCTGTCTCTCCTTCTATCTCAGGGCCAGAGAAGGGGAGATGTGTGGCATCTGAATACTTCACCGAGCCAGAAATAGAGATCACTACTGAGAACACAGCCAATATACTGAGTAAGAAAAATGTATGCACTTTACTGTATATGAATACAAATGGAAAAATCAAGGTGGAAGTAAATATTATATTATATTATTAAATATATAAATATCTGTTATTTATTTTCATGCGCTCCTAGCACATTTTAGGTGCTTTGACTGCTGATGTGCTTGATTTTTTTTTTTTTTTAAGTTCTACATTTCTATTTTTAGATAATTTAAACAGTCATTTCTAGTCTTTAGTCTTTTGTTGTGACAATTTCTATATGTACAATTTAAAGATTTTCAATATAATATGACACCATAAAAACTACATGCAAAATAATTATACAATTATATTATATTATATTATATTATATTATATTATATTATATTATATTATATTATATTATATTATATTATATTATTATTCAAATGCATCAATATATTACATATAAATATATTACTATTTTTTATGTGCTGTAACTGATAATTTTCTTTAATTTTATAAGTGTTTTTAATCACCTTTTAGTTTGACAGTTTTAATACAATTATTATTGTACAATTATTTATCAATACCAAAAAAATTAAAAAAAAGGTTATAAATAGTTCCTTTGTATGTCACCCTTGACTCAATGATTTTGAGGGACTATTTTTCTGTCTCTGTTAGAAATGGTCAGGACGGCCACCCCATTTCCTATGGTCTCACTCCTCTTTGTCTTCACGGCCTTTGTCATAAGCAACATCGGCCACATCCGTCCCCAGCGCACCATCCTGGCCTTCATCTCTGGAATCTTCTTCATCTTATCAGGTGAGGTATATGGAAATATAATGTGTGAATATCTGCTAAATAAGTCCTTGATTCTCATCATCATCATGTTTCTCATTTTTGCTGCCCATAGTTGTGTATCTGCTTACAAACTCTAGATTAGATGCTGTTTGTTGATATCCAGTTTCAGTGGTGAGCCTGGTAATTCTCCACAACTGCGTCCGAAATCAGGTTGAGAATACCACTGAGAGGCTTGCATATTTAATGAATGGTGTTCCCGATATCCATCTATGGTAAATGTGTGGGACACAATATCCATTAAATGCTATACAGTAATTAATAACAGCGGCCTCTCTGATCAAGTCAACAGAGCTCTGCCTAACAGCTGTCATTTGCATTAGGCTAATAGAAACAGATTGTCAAGAATGTCCAAGTGTGTTTAAATTTGACTAATTTGCATGCAAACTATGTCTTAAAACAGATCTGGTGTGCATGAATGTTCCAAAAGAAATCTTGAAGCATTAGACTGAATACATAACAGATAGATGTAGCGCTGGATTGATGCCAAAATAACAATGCAGTTTAATTGCTAATTTTCTCAAGGTGTACCAGTACAGACTGAACCGCGGAGCTGTAAATTTCACAATACTCAGTGTGGCTTGAAGACAGCGATGTGGCAGAACTATATCAGTTGATTGTATCAGTTTCCTGCTGTCAGCTGTACAAATCAGCCTGCAGGAACAGATTTCCCATGAAGGTTTAGAAAGCTTGTGTTTAAACAGTTCTAGAATGCTGGAACAGGACGGGTTTTAAACAGCACTCTAGAATATTTCGTTCTGATTGCAGAATGCTGAGTTCAGTCATATAGTTTTATATAATTCTCACTGATCTGTGCAACTGATCATTGTTCCATAGCTGTATTTCGTGTCTCTTGTATCATGCCACAGTCTCCTCAAATAATAATATCCACTCCATACAGGATACAACAGTGGTGTGCAACATTATTGACTCACTATAGGCTATGATATTTCCTTTGTATGTCTGCTGATTATAAGGTTTATAAAGTCAATCAATCAAGTTATAATGAAGGTATTTAGTTATAAAGAATGCTTTTTTTTATTATTAACTACCTAAAAAGGTCAGTGGATTTAAATAATCAAATGTGATTCATTTTTAATGCATATGTTCTAAGAGTCAATAATGTTCTTAATTAAAAACTTAATGGAAAAAAAGAAAAGTCAGTTTAATATATATATATATATATATATATATATATATATATATATATATATATATATATATATATATATATAAATCCATATTTATTTTCAAAAATTATGCAATCCCCTAGAAAGTTTGCTGAGGCCCCCTGGTGGCCCGGCCCCTAATTGAGAACCACTTGAACAGTAAAAAAAAAAAAAAGTGAAAGAAAGGAATACTTTTATTCAGCAATGCATTAAATTAATCAAAAGTGACAGTAAAGGCATTTATAATGTTACAAAAGAATATGTCAAATAAATGCTGTTGTTTTGAACTTTAGTTCACAGTTTCCAAACACTGTTTTCAATATTGAGAATAATATTTATTGAGCACAAAATTAGCATATTAAAATGACTTCCAAAGGATCATGTGGCAATTTTACACTGTATTACTGCAGTATTAAACAATATTTCTGCATTTGTGATCAAATGAATGCTACAGTAGTGTGAATTATATAATTGATAATCAATCGCTTTTTTCTTCTCACATGATATGATAATTTCAACTCAATAACATTGAGTTTAAATTGCTATATTCACAATACAACATAGTCTTGCATAACTTATTGCTTAATTGCAGCACTTGACTTGCACTTCTACGTGAGACTATTTACACTCCAATCAAAACAATCAAAATTTGCTAATTAGAATACAGTAAATCATTGAGTGGCTGTTAAAATTTCATTTGCCTCACCATCTTCATTAGATGCCAGGAAGTGAACAAAGAGGCAAAAGAATCAGCTAAGGCCCTCAATTGTTTGCACAGAGCCAGGTCAACATGTGCCATGCACTGCAGCCGATGCGGCTCTAATGCACGCACTACTACAGATTAATATTAATGAATTCTGTAGTACGACTGCAGATTCCTGTGGCAGCACCGGCACCGTGTATCACTGCATCAGGTGCTAATGTTACATTTAGCTCAGCATTTTGTACTACAGAATTATTAATAAAGCACAAGACACCACAACAGCGCTGTTGCAAAATGCTGACCACAGACATGCACAACACTGCAAAAAACAAAACGCAGGTCTGTGATGTTCTAAACTGTAGTATACAGTAGTTTACTGTGGTATAGACGCAGGTAGATCCAGTCTTTATGTATCCTATGTTCTTGGTTGTTTGGGAATATATGCCATAGTGTGACACAGCAGCTTAATATCCATGCCTTGCATTTCTAATGCGAAAAGTAAATATGTAAGCACATTCCTTGTCAGTATTTGCAGCATAGACAGCTGGCAGTGACAGACTGCGATAATGTGTTTGATTATGCCAGAGGCTTTCCTTACCGCTGTTTCCCCCTCTCCATTTTTTTTTTCTTCTGCACTCCACAATTACCGCAGCAGAGCTTTCTCCATCATAACACAGCAACATTTGAGCACGCTATAAATGTTAATGTTTCCCGGTATGACAGGTTGCGTGTTGGAGCGCTGCTTTATCGTTCCCTCTCCGCACCGAGCTTTCAGAAGAAAACAATGTTGACTGTTCAGTAGTGTAATAGGAAAACACTGCAGCATCAACTGTACTTTCATCTAGATGTTTACAAGGCATATTTGTTTCTTTCATTTGTCATTTTTACTGAATGCTTTGAGACTCCTTTAAGCTTAGACAGTTTAAACCATCTAAGACCAGAGCCTGGTCAGGCTGGACTTTTGCCTGGTTTTAGAGGTTTTCATCTGGTCAGGCTAGGAGTTCAGCAAAACTGGCCAGGCTGTGAAACCATCTTAAACCTTGTACTGTGCTGAAAATCCTTTATTTAATTTTTCAGTTTATCTTGTAAATCTCTTATAATGCTATATTATTACCTTGGATTCAATCTTTTTGCCGACTTGTTTTCTTTTAATTAGCAGAAGTCTTGTATTTCTTTTTTGGAACTTACAGATCACAGGCATCACTGATCTGAGCTTATGCATCTCAGTTTTAAGTGAAAAAAGCATTATTCGTTGGTAATTTTGGCAATATGCATTCAAAAATTAAGATGTATAAGCAATCAGCCAGTTTCAAAAAGAAAAACAAAACGTGTGCTAATTGAAAAAAAAATTGAACCCAATATTGAGTAATAATATAGAATAACACGCATAAGCAAGTGTAAAAAAGATTATAATTATTTTAATTATTATTATTATTTGTTATCACTGTGTAGGAAAGTTTTAGTCCAGTGCAATCTGTTAAACTAGCATGAGGATTAAACCAGTTTTTTTTTTTTTTTCATGATTTGCCAATTTTCTGTCATGATTTACCCCCCCCCCCCCCCCCCCCCCCCCCACTTTATTCTCTCTCAGGTTTGAGTTTAGTTGTTGGTCTGGTGTTGTATATCTCCAGTATCAATGATGAAGTGATGAACAGGCCTCGGGAGCCGGAGCAGTTCTTTCACTACCACTACGGCTGGTCGTTTGCCTTTGCTGCCAGCTCCTTCCTGCTCAAAGAGGTCAGTCACGGAGCCCAGCGACTGTTAACACTCGAGCTGACTGCGTGTGTACTCTTATCACAGAGCTCAGTTCATTAATATGCAGCTGTGTTAACAGCTTTCAGTGCTGTTAGCTGCTAAACCAATAGGTCTGCCCTCATCAGTATGCATTAATTTTAGCCTAGCTTTTGCTGAGGTGAAGGCTACACATTTGCGTTATGCTGCGTATATGCTAATTAAGTTCAGTGCAGTAATTTGTAAATGTCAGCATCTACTGTCTGCAGTAAACTCAACTTATATTCTTATGATATATATGTGCATACAGTAGAGTCCAAAAGTCTGAGATCATACGTAAAAAAACTCAAAGTCTAATTTAAGCCTGGAAATAGACAAAGTTTTAGGATTAAATTAGTAGTCTTTCGAACTTCTGACAATTTTGTGCACTGTCATTCAAAAGTTTGGGGTTAATAAGATTTTGAAATGTTTTTGAAAAAAGTCTCTAATGCTCTCCAAAGCTGGATTTATTTGATCAACAACAACAAAACTTTAATATTGTGTAATTTTATTACAATTTAAGTAGTTTATTCCATCAAACTACACACATACATTACTTTTGAATGGCTTTCAATGCAAAAATATGCTTTTTGCCCCCAGATGGTGTAGTTACAGCTAACTGGGTCATGCTAACCAGCCAAACTCAAGCCCTTGGGCAGAGAGCATTTCTTATTGGCTAGTTTTTGGCTAAAAAAACACAAGCTCAACCCCTGACACTTTTTTGGATTTTTTTTATTTTAATTTTTTTGCATAGGAATGTTACAGAGAAAGGTGTGATTTCTAAGAACATCTATTTGCAATACTATCTGTTAGGTTGTAGGAACATTAGGGTCCCTGTTAGGTTCTGTTAGACTGTAGGAACATTTTATCTGTGATATTAAAAAAAAAAAGACACTTGATTTTGAATTTAAAGAGAGAGTTCGCTCAAAAATGAAAATTTTGTCATTAATTACTCACCCTCATGTAATTCCAAACCTGTAAGGCCTTTGTCCATCTTTAGAACACAAATATAGATATTCTTGATAAAATCCATGACCCTGCATGCGTCGTGGTACTGTCATGAACGCACATCGAAGTTTGACACGGAAGAGAAGAACTGTTGAATACAAAAAGTATTGTAGTAGCTTCATACCATTACAATTGAACCAATGATGTCATATGGACTATTTTAACAATGTCCATACTACCTTTCTGGGCCTTGAACATGGTATTTCCCTTGTTGTCTATGGAGGGTCAGAGAGCTTTCATCAAAAAATATCTTAATTTGTGTTCTGAAGATGACATGAGGATGAGTAATTCAGAATAACAGAATTTTAAGTTTTAGATTAATTAACCCTGTAAACTGAATAATGTTGGTTGACAAGTTTTGTTGTACCAGGGGGCTGGAGTCATGTCTGTCTATCTCTTCATGAAACGTTACGCTGAGGAAGAGATGTACCGGCCCCACCCTGCACTGTATCGCCCTCGCCTGTCTGAATGCAGCGACTACAGCGGCCAGTACCTGCACCCTGACTCCTGGCCTCCTCCTCAGCGTGGACGCAGCGGCTCCGAGGTGTCCAGCGACATCTCCATTCAGCTCAACCAGACCCCGCTGCCTCCTCCGCCGAAAAGCGGCAGGCCCTCCAATCCACCCTCTTCCTCAGGCCCCTCGTCTGGGGCCAGCTATCACCTCCCACCTGCTTCCTCCTCCTCTTCCTCTTCCTATCCTCACACCATCCACTCCTCCCATTCTGGCGGCCACGCCCCTCAATCCCTCCCAATGGCCACGCCCCCATCTGCAGTCCCGCCCCCTCGCTACCATGCGCATATGCGTATGAGCGCCTCCCCATGTTAGATTTCCTCTGTTTAAGATACTTAAACAACTGAAATATGGGCATAACATTAGGTAAGAGGATAAATCTCCAAAGACTATGGGATCAAAAGGGTGCTAAGTTGAAAAGAGGTAGACTAAGAAGCGCTTCACTTACAATTCTGTGCCTGAATGAAGTTTAACAGATTCTCAGAGCGAGATTAATAAGTGAAGGAATAGCATTTATACATATAGAAAGAATGTTTGGAGAAGAAAGGTACAAAATACTGACTTGCTGAAAATAGTTGAAAACAACTGTATACAAATTTAAATTTCTATGTAAAATGTTTAAATCTTATTGCACACCACAACATTTTTCATCCCCTCATATATCATGAGCACCATGAGGCTATTTATACCATTCTTGTTTATACTAAAGCAAAAAGACGCGAATGTGCCCTAAAGGTGGCGGATTTCTTTAAATGGTGTTGCAGATTTATTTCAGCAGACAGTTTCTGTAAACAATGTATCAAGAGCAGTAGTAATCTAGTGTAGTCCAACATATTCACCAACGTTTTATCATGTGGGCAAAGAAAACTTTAGGTGCAGAGGTTCGATTTGTCCTTTACTATCAATTTGTAATGTTTTTAGATTTGTACATCAGGGTAGATGTTCTACAAAGCTGGCTGATGTTTCTTTACTGGGATGTTGTACGCTTGGCCCCACGGCCCTCAATATGCCTTGTGTTTTCTTGTGCTCTCATAGTCAAAAAAATAATGTTTTAAAAACTTTTAGCAGTGGTATAGCACGATACAAAAAGGAAACGTTTGAAAATTTGAAACATATTTACCTTAACCTAGAATGGAGGCTGACTCCTGTATGAATTCACTGTTCATTCATCATCTTAAAATTGCAGCCGTTCTCGTTTATTATTGATATTATTACAACGACTATTAATTGAATTGTTTATTATACACAATTTATTGTAAACCTGCGTATGTGTTATAACGGAAGCTGTTGTATATCAGTCCTGCAGTGTTTCAGAGATCATGTTTTAGAGTAATATGGTTTAATGAAAAATAATAGTAATCAACATGAGGGAGAATTTAGAACTAAACAATGTGCTTGAGCGCTCCTGGTATATTGCGACATCTACTGGTGAAGCAGTATTAGTGCATTAACGCACTGAAGTACCTTGTCTGAACCACAAGTTGTATGAAATCTGTATTCGATTCATTGACTCAAATGAGTCAGATGAGTCAGCACTTCCATATACCTGGTGCCTGCGGATGCTGCATCGATTGAGCAATGCAGTAAAGACAATTTGTACAGTATGATCATTATACCCATAAATCAGTCCCTTTTCCTAATGCATAAACGCCGACCTTTGTAGAAAAATATCCCTTAATAAATATTAGCTAATAGATATTATTATAATGACTTGTTATGCCTGATAAGCCCTTAAAGTTTTAATGCACAGAAGCTTGAGATATTTATAACTGAGAGTTTATTATTGTGTGTAAATATTATGATCATAAATAGTTATGAAATACGAAAAGTTACGAAGAACAGGACTGGCTCCTGCTGGACAGTAAAGAAATACATAGTAGAACCATTTATATTATAGCCATATTACAAGTGAAATATGCAGAATTGAAGGTATGATTTATGGGAAATGAAAAGAGCAAGAGGAATGATTTTTGAATCCTAATATTTATTCAAGTATTGCTGGTGGTACAAATTTAGTCTGCTTTTAAGTCTGAAATGTGAATATCTGTTTATGTTTCTTGTCTTTTACTAATAATTGAGTTATAATGAGCTTTCTGCTCTCTCAGTTCCAGTTGACATTTGTTGTTGTTGCGCTCTACGCTGAGGGTCTGGCTTATAAATATGTATGTACCATTTGCATGATTTTTTTTCTTTTTTCATCTTCATACCCTTTTCCTCTAAATCTTTTTTTGCTTTTTCCCAGTGGGCTTTCCTTTGTCTTGATTTGTCTCTCTCCAAGTCCCATTAAGCTGAAGCTTCCTCGCTCATTTGACCTGTATTTTCCTCTTTTACCCTTCATTTCTCTCTCTTCTCTCTCTCAGCCTTCCTGTCTTTATTTTCTGTTTTCAGTTATCAGTTTTGCATGCCTTTCATTCCATAATGCCAAAGCAATTGTGCCTGACTTAAGATGATGATGACAGTTATTATTATTATTAATATTATTATTATTATTATTAAAACTGTGGCATTTCTTCTTTGTAATCTGGAATTTGCTTAATAAAAAAATAAGAAACTAAAACAAATTGCACATCAAATGACTCATGTTTTATGTCCATTGCATTTCTAATACTTTTCTTATACATTTCTAAAGCATTTCTAATATTTACTGCATACTGTATGCTTGTACTTTAATTCGATATTTAAATATAGGACAAAAATACTGGAATGGTTATTACATGATATGCCATCATAAATACAACTTTAGCCTACATTACAGAGAACTGCTTTTTCTGGTTATGCTTTATTTGATCACAGTGTACTTATACATTCAAGTACAGATTAATATATATTAACTACTTTTACTTACTGTATGGTTAGGGTTTAGATGAGGGTTTAGGGTTAGTTAGTTAGTTAGGGTTAGTTTTTTTTTCTTCTTTAAAATAAAGATGTGTAAAAACAAGTCTAGCCCCCCCCCCCCCCCCCCCCCCCCCCCCCCCCCCCCCCCCCCCCCCCCCCCCCATTGAAAAATAGGTAAGAGTTTAAATTTGTCCATGTTGAAGAGTTTGAACGTCAACATGTTTTTTTTTTTTTTTTTTTTTTTTTTTCATATTTCGGATTTCCTTACATGCCATTATATTGACAAGTACATGTTCTCATTCTCCTCTTGCTATATATTCCTTATGCACTTTTACTGCATATCAAGAGAGATATTCTCAGTGGTTTAAAAACACCCTAGAAAGAGGCCAGTGCCAGCTGGCTTTACTGTATTAATGAAATTTTGCCTGTGGGTGATGAAAGTATCTCTTTTAAGCTTTTGAATAAACCACAGTTGAGATATCTGTTTAATCAGATGACAATGCATGTCTGTGGGGCAGTATTGACTTCATGCATGAAATTCCATTGATTCCTTCTTTCTCATGTCTAACTTTGATATAATGGCCTTGAAAGACCTTGGGAAATAATCTTCAGGCATTATTTACCCTCAATGCACGATGTTTGTGAGGAAAGACTGGCTCCCTGTTGGTTAAAGATGCAATCGCATTATCGCTGCAACAGCATCCATTGAATCTGAGGAATTGCTTTCATGGCAAAAATACCCTAGTGACAGAATAAACACCCACGTGAATAAGGAACCACAGTCTCTAATACATGCACCTCTCTGTGTGTTCAGACCACAGGGATGTTTGAAGCACTACATAACTGAGTGCTGATAATCAGCACTTCTTCTCTACCTGAAGATGTGTGGGCGAACAGTGGCTGGTGTGTCTCTTTCTCTCCCTTTTTTCTCTCTCAGAGGAAAAAAAACACTGAGGAACATGTGAGCAAATGAACACATGAAGCTGCATATCTTCAGAGTTTGCCAAGGCATAAAAATAAATACATCACACGGCGTACTAGATTAAATAGTCACACCAGCCTGCTGGAGTCCTTACAATTTTACAGTCGATCAAAGTGCTGCTTTGCATATATATATATATATATATATATATATATATATATATATATATATAATTTCCTGATCCATTTCTCCATTAACAATCTTCCAAGTTTGGTTGGACAAGACTGATTAATTGGCCAGTATTAGACTATTTGGAATAATAAATTATGGCAATTATTATTTTCCTGTAAAAATATCTTTAATAATTTCTTATGGGGGTTCATTATGTCTTTTCAGGGATCCAATGCCCACCACCACTTTATAGATAACAGTTGTATACCCTTTATGTGAGTTACAAAACCATATGTCAACTGATATTGCAAATGCTCTCCTTACAAATATTTTAGGTGGATTTATTTCAAATATTGTGTAAAACATGTGGAACCTTAGCAATTTTGTATATGCTTTAATTGCTATCTGATCTTAGAGTTCCTTACAAATAGGCTGCATACATGGATCTTATTCAGGGTAGGTGTCATATTTTTTCACAAATGAAAAGAAGGCTGTGAGGGAAAAATCAAATAAAGATGACACGGGTAAATTCAGGTAAATTAGGACACTTTTTGCCTTTGAGATGACTGGGACAAAATGTCCCAATCAACCTGAACTACCCTAAATAAGGTGCATTCTGACCAAAACATGTCAGATAGACCATAAATAGTCATTGCCCTCATTAGCCACATTAAACTATTTTTCCCTTTAAGGTTTTTAATGCCTTGAAAGTGTGTCACATAATGAAACAATCCAAAAAAATTACAAAGAAAATGTTATGTGACATTTTAAAACCTTAGGCTAAGTCTGAGATAGTCAGTCCATTCTTCACTCTCTGACAGAATCTATATGCTTTGATCGATTAGTTCAGGTCTGTCATCCTGCAGACCTGTTCCTAGATAACTGTGATTTGTCTCTTGATCAATATTGAGCACGTCCTGTCGGCTAATTCCTGCTTCACCATCGTTTATTCATATGAACACAACTGTCTGTTAACGCCCCCTCACTCACCGCCTCTCCAGAGCGCCTCTAATAATTACGACCGAAAAGCAACAGGGATACATGTCTGAACTGCTAAGGTAAGGCGAAATAAAACATCAAGCAGTTACATTTCATGTGATTTGACACAATTTGTACAACACATAGCCTGTTTGTTCATAGAATTTCAGAAATGAATCGTGAAATTTAATGGACGCTCTGTGGTCACTTTTCTTGACGCGCGAAAGCTTTAGTCGATTGTAAAGCGATTTATTAGAATTCGTTTTTGTGTTATTTATATATCGTTTTGAAGAACGTGTTTTATGCTCTTTCTATACACAGTTTTTTTGTGAACATTGTGAAATTGCTAAATCGTTTGACTCGCGCCTCGATGGCAAACGCGCGAGCTCAATGGAGACGCGCGCGGACTGAACGCTTCTATTCAAGCTCTCAGGAGACACATCTGTCAGTCATTTTGATAACTGAGGGCGATCAGTCATTGGATTTATGTTGTATCATCCCCTTTAAGGCGAAAACAACAAATCATTGATCGACCGAAGGTCCGCTGGCACTGCAATATCTCTACGTGTTGCTCTAGTGGCACTGACCTATACACACAAGAGATGTTAATTGACACTTTACTTGACGAGTTTGGTGATAAATTACATTTATACCCGTATGTTAGGCTATATCATTATAAATGGTTAAGTCTACCTTAAAATGATTGGATGCTTCTTCATTCATTTATTCATTCGTTCATTCATTCACTCACACCAAATGTCTCTTGGCGCTCATTAACCTACTGTGTCAATGCGTTTTAATGAAAATGCGGTCACTTTAAATGGCTCTAAATGCCTTTATATGTAACAACAGCAATAATGAAAGCAATGGAAACTGGCTGCATGTGCAGTTTAAATCACTGGTTTGTAGAGGTTTATTCCTCTTGTTGTATGAGATAGGCAAGGTTGAACCGTTCCTGCAAGGCGTTTAAATCCTCTGTTGTTTCTATCAGACATGACACATGGTTGCCATGTTATGTGAATGTTTCACTGCTGGGAGGCCATTAGTGCCCTACAGAAGCTCATTCATATGTATCATTAAAACACTAGCTTGCCTTTTCTCCACAGACTTGGCCTGCTGTTTAGTGCCCCGAAGTATTTTTTATAGTATTTCTGTATTTTATATTAGAAATTAAAAAAAAAAAAAAAAAAAAAAAAAAAAAACTTTAAAGTTATCATTGTAATTGTAGCATAATAATAATAATATGTATATTAATGCATAGTAATACATATGAATGGAATTTTTATTAGGATCTTTGAGTCCAAAAACTGCATGAACTGTAATTAGATCAAGTAAAATATTATCTTTTACAAATATGTATATAGTTATAATACTAATAATAATAATAATAGGTATTATTATTATTATTATTATGAAATTCCTCACATGTAAGACATTTTCAATAAAAGAGACAGAAGGTCAAAATGCATATATTATCACTATTTTTATATTATAAATTAAAATATTGATTTTGGCATAATACCAATAAAGTTATGTTATTATGAATTAATTATTTAATTATTATTATTGTATTTTTCTTATGTATGATTCTATATAAAATCTTATTTTTTGTTTTCTTTCACCAGGGTATATTATTCTTTTCTCTTTTTTTCATATTAAATTTATGTAGGTGTGATGTTTCCATTAGGATCTTTGCAGAGACCAAAAGTTTTGTGAGCAAAAACTGCATGCACTTTAATTATATTACAGAATAAATTTAAATATTATTTTAAAAGGTTTGTGGTTATATAGTGACAGATATGATCTTCTTCTTAATCTTATTCTTATATGTGTAAAAAAAATTCTTACGAAAAGTTGCCTTAAACTTGTTTTCTTTTATTATATCAATATTTGTACATTAGAAATTAAAACACTAATTTTGTCGTATAACAATAATAATATTTTAATTATTTATTCAGTATCTAATATTATCTATCTATCTATCTATCTATCTATCTATCTATCTATCTATCTATCTATCTATCTATCTATCTATCTATCTATCTATCTATCTATCTGATCTATCTGTCTGTCTGTCTGTCTGTCTGTCTGTCTATCTATCTATAAACACGCATACACACAAATAAATTCTTGTGGTGTGAGAATTTTTCATTTGTATAATTCTGGAGGACTTTTCTTATGTGTTTATCTCATGGCATTTATCATCCTTTGTGTGTGTCCAGCTATGGTGTATGTTACCATTTGGTTTCTAGTTTCTGAGAATGAGCATGAGTGACAAGACTCTGAACATACAGAACAGAACTCTTAGTAACTGCCTATTAGAGTCTGAGCTCGTCATGGGACGACAGATCAGCTGTCCTCACTGTGCATGTCATTACCGTATCACCATACGGCCAGAAAAGAGCGCTGATCGAAGCCACCCCCCAGGTGCGTTCTGAACATCCATGACAGTCGAGGGTTTGGCAAATCACTAGGTATGTTATAATGAATACACCCCCCCCACACACACACACACACTAGCATCACCTCACTCACTAACATCACACACACCATCCTGTTCTGTTCTCGACTTCAGAATGCGCTGTTGCCATGGTGACGGAATGGCGCACACTCTGTCTTGCTTTCTCTCTATTCTCTTTTTCTTTATATATCCCTCGTTCTTCCCGCATATGTATGGGCGACGTAACCATCTAGATTCACCGCTCGCCTGGATTAAATACATGTACTGCTGTCATGATAATGATCATTTAATGGCAAGAATGCACCCTCAAGCTGTTTTTTTTTTCCTCCAGCGTGCACCTTAAACATGTTCTGTCTCTTTCAGCTCTGTTATCATCGTTTGTTCCTCCTCAGGAGGAGAAGCAGTAGGATTCCTGCCATGAAATCTCTCTAAGAGGAGAAAAGCAGCGAAACCTAGAAAATCTACACCCACACACCAAAAAAAAAAAGAAGAAAAAAAAAAAAAAAAAAAAAAGAGAGAGAGAGAGAGAGAGAGTGAGCAGAGGGGAGCGTGAAGGGGGGGGGAGAAAGAGCGAGGGATAACAGTCGATGGATGCTGCTTGGACGCTCTGGTCGGTACAATCTTCAGTGACAAGGACCGGAGAGCTGCAGGGATGGATGGGAAGGGAAGACACATTCCTCCAGGTAATCGGATCTCATTAATGGCCGCCAGTGCTGTGAGACCACCGTGTCTTATGCTTGTTGTCATGTTTAGTGAAATGCTCTTGAGTGAGAGTCTGAACGGGGTCCGCTGGATGACGGCATCATTTTCAGCTTGCTGTTGTCTTACCGGGGAACTTTCTTGCAGATGTCTTCAGATGTTCCAAAAGTGTTCATTGTCAGTCTTAGTTTATGTGTTCTACTTGGTTTCTCATGATTGAGTCCATTGTGTTCGCTTGTTACTCAACTCTCTATTTGGAATACTTGATTGGTCAATTATGAAAACTGAGCTGTAAAATGTTTTTGTATAATATTTGACTGTTGTCCATAGTAACATTCCAGTTGCTACTTTCATGTCACTCAGATTGAAGACATTGCTACATTGTAATGAAACATTTGAGTTAACTAATCCATAGAAAAATAACCTTGAATTGCAGAAAATAATACGTATATATCATTTATAATATATATATATATATATATATATATATATATATATATTATATATTATATATGTATATATATATATATAAAGTAAACATTCTAAAATGAATTATTTTATTTATATATATATATTATATATATATATATATATATATATATATATATATATATATAATTATTATATTAATATTTTCATGAATATAATATTAATATTGCAAATAAATATACATAAAAATATATATTTATTATATATATAGAGAGAGCAAGACTGAGTGTTGTTGAGCACATTGTACTCGACTATTTTTCATAACATAAACTTCAAGTTCATTTACAAGTAAAAAAATATAATAATCATTCAAATCACTGAGTATTTCATATCCACATTTATTTTTTAGTAAGTGAGTATCAATTTAATAAGTAGCATTAATGTGCAGTCAGCTGGACATTATTGCAAAAGTTTAGTGTTTATAATTTTTTGATAATGACCAGCTGGCTGTTGAGATTCTATATATATAGAATTTATTTTATATTTTTTTTTGTATGGAATATATAGAATATTTAACATATATTTTTAGCTATTGTTTTTCATGTCAATGAATAATTTGGATCTTTTTGTACAAAAATGAAAATTAAACTGTCCATAGTTAGGAAATGGTGGCCATATTTTAAGTGTTGTTTTAAACACAAAACGTCAGTCACATGATTGCACTCATATACTCTATAATATAGAACTATTTTAGATTCACTAAACAGAGATTTTAGTTCAACTGTTTATTTTTTTGCAGTAAACATTCACTGGACATATTTAGCTTTATTAATAAGAAACAACCTAATCTACTGCAAGGAAGCAATGGACCAAATCCCAGATATCTTTCGTCCAGATCAACATGCTTGAACAGCTCCTTATAAAAGATCTATCCATGCAAAGAAATGCTCAGTTACAACTGTCTCGTGACTGTTCACAATTACTGCCTGGCAACTATAGTACGTGCCCAATGGGACTGTGAGCAGTTTGGTCATGATCTAAATGCTATGACCTTTTGACCCTCTCTATTTCTTTAATGTATGTTCAGATGTTGCACTGGCATTTGCTCAAGATCTAAGTAACCTATATTTGGACACGCTGATGTCATTTGTGCATATTGGCTCCAAATGTCCTCACAAAATGCAACTGATCTCCCAACACTTGATATGTTCTGCAGGATCACACATTCATCTCATCTATTTCTTCCCGTAACCTTGGGCTCCGATTACAAGCTTTCTTCATGCTTTTATTCATACCCAATTTTAACATGGTCCACTTCACCCAGCTTTCTGTTCACACTCTCTTAGTCCGCTCATTTAACCGTGTTTCTGTTCCCGACTCCAGCCATTCATTGGTGCGAGCGGGGAATTCAGGTGCTTCTCACCACTGTGGGAGCATTTGCAGCCTTCGCCTTGATGACCGTGGCCATTGGCACGGACTACTGGCTGTACGCTCGGGCCTTTATCTGCAACAGCACTGCCAACTCCTCTCAGGATGACCCCCACAACAAGGACAAGAAGGATCCTGGAGCCCTCACCCACTCCGGCCTCTGGAGGATTTGCTGCCTGGAAGGTAAATGAACAGCTGTGTTTGTGTGTGGGGGCGAAGGAATGGACCATGTATGTATGTAAGGAGGAAATGATGCATGAAGGAGGTCCCCACCTGTGCAGTTTGTGAAAGTGATTCTTGGAAGTTATATTGCAGAAGGAAAAATGGTTGGATTTGAGATTGTGATATACGGTCTGGCTCTGTTTTGATTTTTAGAGGAGCAGTTCAAGTGCTCAAGAGCTTTTTCAAGTACTTTTTATGAATAACCATGAATGAACCTCTCGGGAAAGATAGTTGGAGTCAGTAAGATGCATTTATTTGATAAAAAATACTGTAAATCTGTAATATTGTGAAAATATTTTCAGGAACCATGATTCTGACACATGAACCTTCAAAAATCATTCTAATATGCTGATTAAGAAACATTTATTATTATTATTATTATTAATGTTAAAAACAGTTGTGCTGCTTAAAATGTTTTGTGAAAACCATGATTTTCTCCCCCAGGATTCTTTAATAAATAGAAAGAATTTTCATTCATTTGAAATAGAAATCTTTTATAAAATTTTAAAAATATTCAGTGTTACTTTATATCAATTTAATGTATCCTTGCTGAATAAAAGTATTAATGTCCTAAATTAAAAGTACTGCTCCCAATTCTATAATTTTTCCATTATTTATTTTTTCAGTTTTTACGTCATTTAAATTGCTATTCAAAAGAAATCAGAATCGAATTATTGCAGAATTAAGCAGTGAGGTGACAATAGTCACAAAATAACCACAAATGCCTCATTCGTTTTGCAAAACGACTACAGCATAATAGAAATATTAAGGACACAAATTCTCTTTGAAATGTTATCACATGATCACAATCTGCTTCAACTCTTTATAAGTCTTCAGTCTACAAATGTCAACTTGCAATTTTGGCTTCCACGTGAAAGCATTATTTTCTCCATTAGGATCTGTTTCTTCCTGACTGCAGTCATATTTATTCACTCTTAAAAAAAACAACGTATGTTAGCACATGAAGCACATTTTTTAGATTTAGGAAGCTTGTTGTTACAGAGAAAACAACACCAGGGCACTGAGTCAGAACCCTAACACAAACTGATTTCACTGTCTAGCTTTAGGGTTACTTTAGTTTAAAGTTATCAAAAGCATTGTGGGAAGCGCTGCCTCCAGATCCTTTTAACCATTGCGCTCTGCAGTGCAGGGTATCCATGTTAAGCTAGTTGTTTTAACAGTAGTTGCTCTAGCCAGGTCTCAAGAGACAGGTTTGAAACAAAAATGGGCTGTATTGTTTCCATTTGCATTAGAAACCTAGAAGAGTGCATGTCAATGGCTATGATTATGTGGTGAGTCATCACAGGTCAAAGGTGCCATGCTGCTCTTTTGTTGCATTTGCAGCATAATCAAACCAGACAAAAACAAAGTCATTTCGACTTATTATTGCTCACTTTGTTTCTCTGCTTTATACAGCGCAAACTGATCTGTTTTTTTTTAAGGGAAATTCTTTACTAATAGTGTTTCTTACAAAATGGCACTGTCTGCTATATATGTGACCACAAAACCAGTTACAAGGGTCATTTTTTTTTTAAATTGAGAATTATACATCATTCAAAAGCTGAATAAATAGCTTTTCATTGATGTACGGTTTGTTAGGGTAGGAAAATATTTCGCCGAGATACAAATATTTAAAAATCTGGAATCTGAGAATTCAAAAAAATTAAAATATTGCGAAAATCACGGGCGAAAATCGATCATTTTGACCCATGCAATTTATTGTTGGCTGTTGCTATAAATATACTTATACTGGTTTTGTGCTCCAGGGTCACATATTGCATTTAAAATATTAATTTTGCAATAAGAATTATTTTGCAAAAGCCTCATATAAGTGTCATATTTAGTTTTTCTAAATCTGTTTTTCAGACTGATTTTTTTATTTATTTATTTATTTTACTAATTTTTTTTATTTATTTACCATGGCACTGTATTTTCTGTGTTCCCAGTGAAAATCCAAAGTTAAAACAGTTTCATAGAAATATTAATGGCTTCTTGGTCATGCTTATATACTAGAAAAGCAAAAATAGGAATAAAAGCATTTTCTTTTATTTCAAACATTCTCGTTTGCCATCTTGTAGCATGAAATGAAAACAGCAAGCGCTGGGAGACACTGGGCATATGCAGTGCACCAACATGTTGTCTAAAGTGAATGGTTTATATCACACAGGAGAGCACTGCATGACGCCTTTGACCTGGGGTGACTCAGTCATTGACATCTACTCTGAATCCATTTCCAACAAAACACCTCACCGACTGTTTGACTGAACTCCATTCAAACACCTTTTTTTTTCTTTTAGCCTTTTGTCTGTTTTATTTATAGGGATTTTGAAAAAATAAGACAGGAAATGATTAGGGGAGACTGGACTGGGCAATGTTGCAGGCTGAACTCAAAGTTACCCAAGCAAGTGTTGCGTTACCCATGATAAGGTGTTACTTTATTTTAGTTTGTTCAGGATTGACACTTTTGAATGGTTTCTCTCTTTGATTCTCTTTAGGATTGAAGAGAGGAGTATGTTCCCAGATTAATCATTTCCCAGATGATGCTGATTATGATCAGGATGCTGCAGAGTACCTTTTACGTGAGTCAGGAGTGTTGATTTGTGCATGTTTTATGGACTATAACTGATTTTTACATTAAAAATACAAGGGTATGGGAAAACAAATGCATCTGAACATATGTTTTTTGTCTCTGTTTGTTTTATTTGATCTTCTCAGGTGTAGTCAGGGCCTCCAGTATATTTCCTATCCTCAGTGCCATATTATTGCTGCTAGGTGGAGTGTGTGTGGCTTCTAGTCGGTTCTACAAGACCAAAAGACACATCATTTTGGGAGCAGGCATTTTGTTTGTAGTGGCAGGTAATATTTCTCATTATGGTAGTTGTAGGATCCTAATTTACAGTAATTTGTGATGGGGCGAATTCACTAAACTTTTTTTGACACTTTTGTGTGCCGTATTTCCATGTCTTATTCACTAATTACCTACAATCCAGCAAATTATATCAGTGTTGTTATTATTAACTAGAACTTCTGTAAAACTAAAGCAAATATTTTCGTTAATTTAAATAATGTTGAAATAAAATAAATAAATAAATATTAGTTTAAAAACGTAAAAATGTTGCAATGGCAAGTAACTGAAACAAGCTGAAGTACTAAAATTACTAAAAAATAAATGAAAATTTTAAAAGTTAAAAAACTTAATAAAAATGATAAAAACAAAAATTTTAACTAAAATGAAACTTAAAATATAACAATAATTAAATTCTAAATATTAATAAATACGAATAGTATATAAATAATAGTAAAATAACGATTTAAAGGTCTTGTTTTTATATTAAAAATAAAAAAGTCATTATTTAAGTCAATGTGTTAAATATTAAAAATATAAAAATAATTAAATGTCAACATTTAATCCATTGTCATTCTTTTCAGAAAATCATATCTCATTTCTATGCAAACTAAGTTTATTATAGCACATTCAAGTCAGCGCTATTAGCCTGGTGGTAATTTATATTTTGCTATCATGATTAGAGATTTTATAAACAGAATTTAGTTTCAACAAACTATGTGTGAATTCACCCCAAAGTGTTTAAATCCTTGCTTTGTATTAAAAATAAAACTGCTGACCTAAACAAACAAACAAAAAAATACATTTTGTCTTGAATTGATCCAGGCCTGAGCAACATCATAGGTGTCATTGTATACATCTCGGCGGCGCTCAGTGATATCTCTCCCAAAAAGGACGAGGACAAGAAGTGGCATTACTCTTACGGCTGGTCCTTCTACTTTGGAGGCCTGTCATTCATCCTGGCGGAAGTGGTGGGCGTGCTGGCCGTCAACATCTACATCGAGCGCAACAAAGAACTGCGCTGCCGCTCGCGCACCGACCTCTTCCGCAGCACGACCTCAGCTGTGTTACGCCTGCCGGGATACCGCTTCCGCCGGCGCTCCTCCCGCTCCAGCTCGCGCTCCACAGCGGAGCCCACCCGCTCCCGCGAGCAGTCCCCCACCTCCGCCATCGCTCCCAAGAACTTCGGCCCGCCCCTGGCCGCCGGCCCACCGCCCTTTTCGGTAGCCACGCTTCCCAATCCGCACACGCACTCCGGAGGTGGCATGGGGGATATATCCATGTACACGCTCGGCAGGGAAGGTAAGCCGCCCATGTACGGTACAGTCGACCGTGACACGCTCTACCAGCTGCACAATTACTTTCCGACGAAGGAGGGTGGCGGCGGAGCGCTCATGACTGGAACGCTTCCTTCTCTTTCCAAGTCGAACCTGGCTGCGTCGACCAATGCCACCCTCAACACCTCGTCTTCCTCTGGCCCCCAGCAGGCACCGATGTCCGCCGGCTCCTCCGCCACCATGGAGAGGGATCGAGGGCTGGGAACCTTGGATCGGCTTGGTAAAGGAGACAGTTCAAACACTAACACTCTCAACAGGAGAACAACACCTGTGTAACGAAAGGCTGGAGGGGTAGGGAAGAGAGTGACGGGGAAAACAAGCGATCACATGAACTGGAAGTAAAGCGGGAACAGGGGAATGGGAGAGGGAAAAAAAGAGCAAGAAAGGGCTGAGAAACAAAGCAAGGTCCACTTGCAAGAGGACAAAGAAGTGAATAAGAAGGCAATACATCCTCTTTTTTCTCGTTTTTGAACATGGTGACTTGAGTAACAGAATTCCATCCGCACTTCTTATTGATTCATGTTGAAATACTCGATGTGTGTGATGGTGATCTTTCGGTTCTTCGAGCTCTTTCAATTCCACTGCTCTATCATCAGGTTATGCCTGTAACTTATTTAGCATTCCAATATAGTTGATGTTTTTTTTTTTTATTATTATGCTAATTGTTATTGCTGGGTTAACTTATACATTATACATTTTTATCAAGGTATTTTGTTTTTGCACAGTTATCCATTTTAATTGAATTCCTCTCGACTGATGAACTCAAACTGTGATTTTTTTCTTGCACATGTTGACACTTTATTTCACGATGTCATTCAGTGTCAAGCATGTGTTAATTCTGCGAGAGAGTGACGACTATTATTATTATGACATTTTTTAGTTTTTACAAAGATATAATATTTAGACCTGTGGAATTTTTCATTGTAACCGTAAGTGTACAAGTAGTTAAGTCTTCATATAAATATATTTGATTAATTTATCATATTAACAGTCTTAATATTGTTACGAGGGGATAATAATTATAATGAACTACTTTTGAGACTGAAAGTCAAAAAGAGAAAAAGAAAGAGACAGAATACAGAAGTGAAAGGCGTTCATTCCAGGGGAGCAATACGTATACCTAAAAAACCTCACCAGAAAAGACAAAAAAATCTATTAAATATATAGTATATTATGAAATATATATATAAAATTGTGTGTGCGTGTGTGTGGAAAAACTTTTTTGGTAAAATAAAATATATTCTATGAATGTGTAAAACTGAGATCTATGTGCATACTGTTAGCAGTTTTGACTGCAGCATATTATTTTCATGTTTATTTGTAACTTTGTATGCATGATTCATATCTAATATATGATATATTCATAATGCTCTGCTTTTTGGCTTTGTGTGCATCGTGTTTATGTGCTCATGCGGATGGATTTCGGATGACAGATGAGGGTCAAAAGGAAGGTCATCTTCAAGACCCAGAAGACTAGAAAGGGATCTGATACACCACACTTTATACTCACATATTTTTACATAAAAAAACAGACATTTATCCTCTAATTAAGTTTTAATTTTTAATTTTTTACCAGTCTACAACTATGGGAAGTGCAAAATGTGTATCCAAGAGGACAGCTGTACACCACCTGGTAATCATCGCCAGTGATATCCCTTAAAGGGCACCCACATAGGGCTGGCTTTTAAGAAAACTCATAAGTGACCATTTGAAATGTTTTAATAGACAACAACTCATTAAGCTTCTAATGTGAAGCACACATTTCTTGACATTAGCATTTCTCTAATGAAGCAATACTCAGCATATAAGCATAAAACATACACAAATTAGATTAATTTATTTGTAACCTTATTTAATGATATACTGTATATATTTGTAATCTGTATTTCCCAGGATTCTGGCATCACCTTCTCTGGAAATGCTGCCTTTGAATTTGGCCAGAATGAAGAATCTAAAAAATGCCTTAAAAAAACTGTCTAAGTAAACAGCCAAACACCCAAGCCTTCAGGAGACGCACACACACAAATAGAGTAATTAGAAAGAAAGCAATGCATTATTGTCTGCATCTAGCTCAAGGGAAGGACATGACTGCAAGAGACAATTCTCCAGAGTGTCACGTTCACTTTATATATACTATATATATATATATATGTATATAAATGCTGTCTGAGGGGCCTCATTTGTGCGTGCGTGTCCATACACTTCTACACAGATATTTAGTCCTAGGCGCCCTTACTGTACATACCTTTCAGAGAAGTGTCAGGCAATTAAATTTCACCTGCGCGTCTGTTCAAGAGAGCTGTCATCAATCTGAGTTACAGTTTGAATACGCGCCAACAGCACTCCTGTCCAAACCACATGCATTCAAAACACATCTACAGTGAAAAAAGTAGTTCAGGATCAAGCTTTTTTACTATCATATACTAATAAAAGTAGAATTTTCTTCACAGAAAAAATATTGACAACACAAAATTTGGTCACAAAGTTAATACATTTCATGCATCCACACCAATGGGTGTCAGTATAAGGATCCAGCAAGACCAAGGGATAAAGCAGAACAACCAGTAAAATGTGAATTTGTTTGCAAGTTACAGGCTGCATCTGAAATTGTATGTTTTCCTACTGCAAAAAAAAAAGTATATGAATAGAGTAGCATGTCAGAATTCACAGTATTCATAAAATAGTAGGCAAAAAAGTCCCCTACTATTCATGGCCAGAATCTGAAGTGTGCTTTCAGTGGTCTCCCACAAGGCCATAGGAGAGGATTTGTGAATGGCATTGAAGTGATGCAACCTCAGGTCACATGACAAGATGAATGTACTGTACTTACACCTATACTACACACATTTATACTATATAGAGCATAGTAATTCAAAAAGTAGTACCTACTCAGAGAGCATGCAATTTTGGATGCAGCTGTTTTGTTGTTGTTTTGTAGCTTTTAGTTAATAGATGTGTCCAAAATTCCATGCTGTCTGAGAAGATACTATTGTACATTTTATGAGAAATTAACTTTGGGAACATTAAAAAGGTTTGTTCATAGTGCTGTGGTGATGACATTTTTTTGTCCAACCTAGAAATTAGCATCACCATGGGTCCCTCAACAAAAGAATAATTTGCAAGAGCGCGATTAAACAAAACAGTGAAGTTGTAAAAGCAGACTAGTGAATAGTTTTGTTTACCTGTTCAGCATGATGACGTTTAATATTCCTGATAACCTCTGTTTCCCATTTAGCCACTTGCTAGCGATCATCTTTTTTAAGACCCATCACTGATGTATTTTATGTCATAGAATAAAGCATGAAAATATATTGGCTTGTGGTCACCATAGACCTTATTTTAGGCATTTAACCAAAAACCCATTTAAAAAAAAAAAACTATTGACTTCAGGATGTGGGACCAGAAGTGCTAAAATGCTAACTAATTTCTGGGTTTGGCCTACAAAAATATGTCTATTTACAACTCCTTTCCCATGGCCTCATGTGATAGTAAATTGTCCGTAGTATGCATACTTTTTTTTATTATTACTTATGTCAAAAAGTTTAACTTTTATATATTCTAGATTCATTACATGTAAAGTAAAACATTTCAAATGTTTTTTTTTTTTTGTTTGTTTGTTTTAATTTTGATGATTAAAGCTTACAGCTCATCAACGTCAATAATCCAGTATCTCAAAATACCAGAATATTTCATAAGATCAATAAAAAAAAGTATTTGCAAATCAGAAAAGTTCAAGTTCTCTAAAGTATGTTCATTAATGCACTCAATACTTGGTCGGGGCTCCTTTAGCACAAACTCCAGCATCAGTGAGGTGTGGCATGAAACGATCAGCCTGTGGCACTGCTGAGGCTTTTTTGAGCCTTCAGCTCGTCTGTGTTGTTGGATCGACTGTTTCTCATCTTTCTCTTGAAAATATCCCATAGATTCCATACGGGGTACAGGTCAGGCATGTTGGATGGCCAGTCAAGCCCAGTAATATCATCTTGGAAGTGGTTTTGGCACTATGGGCAGGTACTAAAGTCCTGCTGGAAAAGGAAATCAGCATCTACATAAGGCTTGTCAGCAGATGGAAGCATAAAGTACTCCAAAATCTCCTGGTAGACAGCTGCATTGATTTTGGACTTGATAAAACACAGCACCCAAATCATCACTGACTTCGGAAACTTCACACTGGATTTCAAGCAGCTTGGATTTGGTGCCACTCCTGTCTTCCTCCAGACTCCAGACCTTGATTTCCAATTGAAATGCAAAATTTACTTTTATCTGAGAAGAGGACTTTGGACCACTGAACAACAGCCCAGTTCTTTTTCTACTTAGCCCAGGTAAGACGCTTCTGACGTTGTTTCTGTTTCAGAAGTGGCTTGGTAGCCCTTTTCCTGAAGACATCTGAGCATGGTGACTCTTGATGCACTGACTCCAGCTTCAGTCCACTCCTTGTGAAGCTTTCCCAAGTGTTTGAGTGGGCTTTGCTTGATAGTATTCTCAAGCTTGCAGTCATCCCTGTTGTTTATGCACCTTTTCCTACCCAATTTCGTCCTTCCAGTCAACTTTGCATTTAATATGATTTGATACAGCACTCTGTGAACAGCCACCCCTTTCAGTAATGACCTTCTGTGACTTACTCTCTTTGTGGAGGGTGTCAATGATTGTCTTCTGGACCATTGCCAAGTCAGCAGTCTTCCAAATTATTGAAGTTTCAAAGAACAAGAGAGACCTGGAATTTATACTGTAGGGATGATCATTTAATGAAACTCAGAAATTTTGAGATACTGGATTTTTGACTTTCATGAGCTGTAAGCTCTTATCATCAAAATGTAAACAAAACAAAAAAACTTTTGAAATGTTTTACTTTACATGTAATGAATCTGAAATATATGAAAGTTTCACTTTTTGAAATAAGTTAAAAAAAATAAGTTTTTGAGATGCACCTGCATAGGGAAGTAGGCATTTTCAGACACTGGACATGTCTGTTAGCTTTTAAGGTCATATGTGTACATATATGCATCTATATGTTCTCCTAGTTGACAAAGTTAGCTTGTAGCAGATTGACACAAAGTTTACCGTCTTTCTCTTTAAGAAAACCAGACCAAAAGTATTTATGACATCCTGAATCATTAATGTTTACAAATATATATCCAATAATATATTCTTTAGAATAAAATGTCCTTCCTACTAATACTACCTGCTTCTGACTAGCATTAGCAAGTAGCAAATAATGACTCATAACTGTGATGTAAGCTAGAGGCTACTAGCTATTTAAAGAAATACGTCATCACAAGAAAACAACACTCGTCAAGCATTTTCTTCTGGTCTTTAGGATCAGGTATCTCATGCGTTGGAATACTGGTAGCGATCATTAACAGGCTGAAGGTGTGTGAACTGTAAGCGCAGAGTTCAACCCAACAAGGGCAGAGTTTAAAGATAGGCCGAACATAAACAAGCTGTAACTCATCAGAAGATTCAGTTGCCATGTGGCCTGCAGATTTATCTAGGTCACACTGTAGGTAAAGACACCTGATATGTAACCAAAGCTGAACTGAAGTAGAACATACACGCCATTCTGGTGTCAGTCAATGTGTAGGTGTAAATGAAACTAGTTATACCAATGGCTTGGGTGGCTCTGTAAAAGAGGGGAACCACACTTCTAATCCATGTTTGTGTTGCATACATCCTCTGGAGCGCGATTGGCCACGCTCTAAATTTAGAGAAAGCAGAAGGGAGGAAATGAGATGAGTGGGATGAACAGGGAGATGGAAATCTGGAAGGAGGTCAAAAAAGAATATGACGTGTTTCTTTGTGACAGTGACAGAAAGAAACAAGGTATGAAGGCAAGGTGGTTGATGTTTTATTCTTTATGATAAATTTGCATGAATCCAAGTCAGGAGAGGAATCGCGGTCACTCGATGATTGGCACACAGAGTAATGCATATCAAGTGAGCATGCCAAACATCCGAAACGGATGAATCTTGGCTTCGGCATGGATGTCATTTCACATATTTGACAAATACTGAAGTGCATGTGTAATCTGCACTTGTACAAGTGCTCCAATGCAGGAGAGATCAACAGCAGACAAAACACGATTTAGCATAAGAATCACAGCATACACATATTTGCACCAATCTTTTTTATGAACAAGGCATTGATATATCACACTTTGATTTTAGAAATGTATGTGTACAGTAAGAACTTTGAGGTCAAAAATTACTGATAATACACCTGATAATATAACAATATACAAGCAAAGAATGGATGGATATTATATTATATTATATTATATTATATTATATTATATTATATTATATTATATTATATTATATCAATCCATCCATTTTGTTCATCGTATAATATAATATAATATAATATAATATGCAAAAAAATTAAAATATCAAAATATTTACTTAAAATTCACTCAAAATTGTGCCATTTTTATTCAGTCAGACAATAAAAGATTTAGAATAAGATTCAGTGCATACACAGATCTTTATCAATCTTTATTTATAAATATGCACTACCATCACACTTCGCTTTAATTCATTTGCTAAAATGCATGTGTACAGTAAGACCTTTGAAGTCAAAATTTATACAATTAAAAAACTACACCTGAGAGGATATATAATATAATATAATATAATATAATATAATATAATATAATATAATATAATATAATATAATATAATTAATATAATATAATGCACAAAATTAAAATATTTATTTAAAATTCACTCACAAATATTTGAATACAAAATGTGTCAATTCCATTCAGTCAGTATTAAAAATCATGAAATTAGTCAGAACCAAAACCAGAACTGATGATATTAATAACAGAACTACCAGAAAGACAGAAAACATTGCTTAAATGGGAAGAATTAGTTCCTTTGCCAAGGGAAAAAGCACTGAAAGGCAAATTGTGGTGCTGGATGTCACTGCAGACCTGCAAAAATACTTTCATCAAAACATTATTTTGTGTAATAAAAAGGCTAAAAAATAAATAAATAAAATGCTCAAAGTTTGACTTTTAAACCAGCGCCTTCCTAGTTCGGATTGTTGCATAATTTAGCCCGACTCAGTATGAAAGCTATTTCTGTCATGCACCAGAGGCAGCCAACAATGAAAGTTTCTCATTATTATGATCTGCTTTCCTCTAACACTTTCAGTAACTGATTCTAGATCAGCATCAGTGTCAGCGTTCACAATGGGAAGCAGCAGGAGCAGCAGCAGCAGACGTTGGGGCTTTTAATTAATGCTTCTGATTTCAGTTCGTCTCTTGCTGTCATCAAGCGACCACCTCCAGATGAAGAGGGCTGGTCAGAACCGGAGATGAATCAGCTGGGCTTTTCACTCGTGCTGTCAGCTGCCAGACTAAAACCACGGATGAAACCCATAACCAGATTTTCATTAGAACTGGAAGCACCATCATGTAAGTTCCTTTTCAAAAACTAAACTGCCCTCTTTCTGAGAATTTGACAACATATTTCCAGAGTTAAACCAACACCTATCTATTTCTCAGTATACACTCAGTAAATACTTTTGGAAATCAGCCAGCACATTTAAATGTGTTCCTGTGAATAATCATCACTTTATTCATTATTTATTTACAATGCTGCAGTTTTCTCCAAAAATAAATAAAAAAAATAAATAAATTGAGTGATCATGTTGTTTTTCAAATATGCAATTCCACACCGTTAATAAAGTCGGTGTCGGCCAGGAACAGAATAAATTCACTCATGTATCTCAAGCAGATTTGTTATGGATTTCAAGTGGTTCTCTTATTTCCCCCAATGACGAGACATGAAGGCTGTTTTCCACATCACAAAGGAGAAAAGATTAATGTGTTTTTTGGATGTACTTTAGTGCCAAGACCAAATCAAAGCTTGAAAATGTCTGCATAAACATAAATATAAAAGCATTAATAAGCTTCATTTCCGTTACCTACAACTTCAACAACAGTCAGAGTTTGGAAACCCAATGATGCCAATAATGACTTTTATGCCACAATTATATTTATACCACAGCATAACTACAGTATGGCTTAAGTATTTAGACTTCTGTTTCCAAAATTATAGTTCTAGAGATATTAAATATTATAAGTTTACCTCAATTATACCTCAAGCCTCATAAAAGGTTAAATATAACAGTATTCACTCTTAAATGTCACAAGCAGTAAATAAAGTCAACCAAAATATACAGATTCACGTTTAACTAGGACATATGTCTTATATCATTTAAAAACACTGAAATAACAAAATGTATAGTTCAACCAATAATGAAATATTGCATGAGTTTCCCCCAAAATGGTTGAAGTTATGAAAAAAAATGGTTAAAGTTATGAGCATATAATTATTTATTGGATATAATTATTTTAAAGGGGGAGGGGGGGGGGGCAATGCAAAACGAGTTGTTTACACCGTTAAAGAGTTGGATTCTCATGCTAAGCATGGACAAAGTTTCAAAAAACAATTTGGATGTATGACAGAGTATTTCTGTGCCAAAAATCTTACTTCTGGGTTCGTACAAATTTCAGAGAGTTTTTTTCAATCATGGCTCTTCATGACGTAGACGAGGTTGGAACTCCTTATATGGGCATTTCTCCTGATGCGTGCACGGGACTTGCTTGGGAATAATGTCTCCAAAGAAGTGTGTTTTTGGTTGTAAGGGAAAGATAACTTTGTTCAGCTTCCTAAGTAAACAGTGCATACAGTTTGTTTTTCCTGGGCAGCAACAGAGTTTCACAAGTGTTTGTGTTGACGAATGTTTTATAAACAAGGCCAAGTTTGACGCTGGATTTGCACATCGTTAGATACTGAAAGATGGAGCGGTCCCAGCTTTAAAAGATCCCAGTCATGATTCAGAACTGCAGATGGTAAGTGAAACGGCATCAAAAATCATTCGGTGCTCAAGTGCTCGTCACTCTTTAGCTCCGCCTCCAGCAGCTCGGCTTTTTCCAGAGAGAATCGTAAAGCTGTATCTTTCTTTTATAAATATGATAAAACTAAAGACTTTTTGGAGATATGAAGGATGCAGTACTACTCTATAGGTACTCAAGATTAACATGAGACCGGGTGAAACTGTGTGTGTTATGCCCCCTTTAAGCATTCCATCCTAATGATTCATATACTCTACCAAAATGTCTGGCCACACTTCCTGTTACATTTCCAACAGCATCCTCTCTAGTGCCAACTTATGCACAATATAATCACATTGCCAACTATTGGTTTTATATATATACCCAGATTAACCAGGATTTTCTGTTGTTGTCTTCTCCACTTTATCAAGAGGCTTCAGTGCAAATCTGAATGAGAAGTGCACTTCAGCCCCCCACACCACTAGATGTCACTGTTTTTCTTAGGTAAGCACTTTTTCCAAGGACTGTATGGAAGAGCAAGGACCAAGAACAAGACCCCCGCGACAATGACCAGAGCCCCAGCACAGCCCACACACGTCACTGACCATGACATTTCATGATGTAGAGGTATGGATTGGTCACTTGCTAAGAAAGACAGCACTGATTGGTGGAAAACTATGAGGCAGAGGAAGATTAAGACACCTGTGGAAAGACAGAGAGGGAAAAAAGAATACCATCAGATGTATACAAACTTATGTTGCTTGGCTTTTATTAGCAATGTGGAATTTAGGGAATTGTCTTTTCTGAATGACCCTGCAGCATTTGTGTTAGAATACATTGTTTGGCTAGTTCTGCTTTTGAAAAATAAATTAATAAATAAATAAATCTCTTGGTCTTAATGTTATTACTCTAAATTTATATATATATATATATTGTAACTTTGTGAAATTTCCTAGACATTTCTACGCCATTTTTTTCCACATGTGTTTAGCATAAATGACTGTTATAGGAGTGAACCAACTCTGAAATATGTATTTTAAAGAAACAGACAACCCATAATAATATTAAAATCAGTGTATACACTAATGTTCAATGTTCGTGGTCAGTATGAGGTTTTTTCATTATTATTATTATTAACCTTTTTCAGCAATGATGCATTAAATAGAATCAAACGTGACATAGTAATGATCTTTATAAAGTTAAAAAAATTCAAATGCTAAACAAATGCTGTACTTTAGAAATCGAATGCATCACGGTTTCCACAAAAAAAAAAAAAAAAAATGTTAAGCACAACTTTTTTTAACATTGATAATAAGAAATGTTTCTTGAGCAGCAAATCATCATATCAGAATGATTTTTGAAGCATCATGTGACACTGAAGATAACTTATAAGTTACATTTTAAAATATATATATTACTTTTAATAATATTGCTGTTTAACTGTATTTCTGATCAAATAAATGCAGCCCTGGTGAGCATAAGACACTTCTTACCGACCCCAGGCTTTTGAACAGTAGTGTATGAAGATTCCAAAAAATGAACTTAAAGTCACTTTGGATAAAAGCATCATGTGAAATGCATTTGTATTATTTAGTTTAGAGGTGTTAGCCAATGGCATATAATGTTACCTGACAGTATGAAGCAGGCTGCGGCTGGCTTCAAGAAGAACTGAACACCTTTGCTTACTGCCATGATAATGCAGATAGTTCCCATCACCATCAGGAAAAGACTAATGATAGCAAGCATGGCCGACGCTACTGTCAGATCTGTTGGGAGAAGAGGAGTCTTAACAAATAGCAGTAATATGATGGCATAATGCACACACACTGAGCTGAATTAACATTTAGAACATGTTTAAATATTTACGTACATTTTTCATTGTTAGTTCATGTTAAGTAATGTTAACAAATAGAATCTTACTGTAAAATGTTACCGAAATTTGGTACAAAACTGGTTCAAAACACCTTAAGAATCTTTCTCTGTAGGAAATGTAATGTTTAATTTCCTCATTTATTAAAATATGTTCCATACCACCCTTATGTCTTCTTAAAACTAGTGTCTTATGTTATCATATGGATATATATATCCGTATATCCCTTAGAGAAATATATTGCACCACAAACACTTCTGAAGACACTTTTAATAGAGTCAAACGCTGAATCCATTTTAGAGTTTTAAAGCAAACTTTAAAAGCCTTACAGTGGTTTGGCTCTTTTAAAGTATTTCAACTTGTTACTTGCCATGAAAATAGCCAAGGAAGCTGGCATGGCATTAAATCTCCAATCAACCAATCATTTCTTTTATTTTATTTTATTTCCATCATATTATTATTCTTGCTATTTATTGCTGCTCATACACCATCTAGGCTACCTATCGTGTTTTGGTGAAAAATGCATATATGGGGTCAGCACTTAGGGGACAGACACATTAGTGCTACGTATCTAAAGATAGAGAGGAGGATGTGGGATGACTCACCCTTTTCTGGCGTTTTCTGAAATAGGACAATGTTCTCTCCAGTGGTGTAGAACTTAAAGAAGGTGCAATTGGATTCTATAATGGGATCCAAAAAGGTGATGTTATTCTGACAGATTATTCAGAATTCTCCTACTCCAGTTGAGACATTTATTTATTTATTTATTTTACAAAAGATCTTACCTCCCTGTGAGTGCAAAGGCCCACATATCTCCTGCTTTGGGTCCATATCTGATACCCAGAATGTCTTGGTACAGCATTTCCATAAGCCATAATGTGCTGCCAGACAAGTCTGATTGTTGTAGAAGCTCTTGGATGGTTTAAGCTCCACCCAGAACTCTGTTCCCACCCCGAGCACAGTAAGCATGATGCCGGTTACAGCCATGAACAACGTCAGCTTGATTTTGCCCTCTTGGCTTTCACTAATTCCATCTCCAGAACTAGAGTGCGTTCTGTTTCGGCATTTACGTCCACCGCCTCTTGATCCCAAAAGCCCTTCCAGCCCACCGGAAGTTTGGTGCACCCCAGCCGATGTATTCACAGTCCTTATCTCTTCATCCGGCACAATGAACATGGACCACATGATTGATTTGCAGCTTCAGAGATCCAGACAAATGAATGAGAGGCTTATTTTGAAAGGACATTTAAGTCTTCCTAGATGTTTGAGGTCAAAGTAATCAGATGGGAGGCCAAACAAAGACAGTTAGTGCTGGAGAAGTCTGAGTTTGATTGATCCAGCGTGATCAATCTGGGCCAGGCTAATGTGTTTCTAATGTAGGCTTCATCAGAAGAAGATGCGGTTGAAGATGTTAATAACGGAGGCGTTAAGGCCAGCTGAAGGATGCTGGGAGCTGTAGGACCATTGCCCATTCATACAAAGAGTGCTGACATTGAATGCTAATACAGCTTGAAGATGTGAATGGTGAGATGATGAAGTCAGGGGTTGGTCAGGTTGCTTACTCTAAAAAATCAAGAACATGTGAAACAGTGAATCAAACTTAAGCAGTTTTATGGAGGAAAATGTTTAATACGAGTAGAATTGGGTATCACCATATATGCTAACGTGTATGTCTCAAGACGTATGTCATAATTTAGTTTATTGCAGCATCATAATTGGATCAATTGGGCCAGTAAGTTTTGAAATCAATCATTTGAATATAAGATATTTTAATGTTTTTGTTAATGTTGACTTTCACATTTCTTATGTGTCTTTAGAGTGTTACATGTATAGACCCCCCTCAAAATTACTTTTTTTGTTATTTTTCTTGTAAATATTTTTTGTTTCTTTTAAATACAGAGCATATTTTGAGATACCCCCTAAGCCCCCCTAAATTTGCCATCATAAGAATAAATTACATTTTTAAATATAACACACACATACAAAAAAACTGTGTTTTTAAATAAAAATAATAATATTTCACAATAATATGGTTTTCACTGTATTTTAGATTTTTTTGATAAAGTAAATTCAGCCTTGATGGGCATAAGATACTTCTTTCTTTCTGTGCTCAGAGTCACATGTCACAACAAACCCCCATGATTTTGATTTCAAAGTAATGGTCTTACTGTAGCACCACCCACAATAAAAGTAAGCCATTGGTCTAATTTCTGATAATATCCAATAAGATGTTTGGCACAGATTAATCAGAAACCAAAGAGTTGTTATACCAGCCAAGATATAAACCACAGCAAGAGTATAGCCTTTAGTATACAGAGAGAGAGAGAAAAAAAAACATCAAACATGACTTGTTGTTCAGGCATACCATGTTGTACCTAGTATATTAGTAATAAAAAAGCACACAAGCTCCAGACTGACGCAAATGAAAGTTTTCTGCAACAAAAACAAATATTATGACGTTCAATTGTACCTTAACAGTGCTGATAAAGCAGGTACTTTTACAGTGAATCACAAGAGCACAAACAAGCAGCTGACCTGTCGAGTGTCGAATACATGTAGGGGGTTTCTGTGAGATGGACAGAAAGTACGTAAGAGAGGGGTTTAAAGAGGGAGGACATCGATATGGCACAGCGCTAGTATTTAGGGGTGGGGGGTTGTATGTTTCTGAAAAAGATCACGTCCATGTCCAGGCATAATGATCTCAATGATTTTTTTGGGGACGTTGGCACCGGGTCTGTTTCTGTTTGTCAGTTGTTACTTCATGGCTGCTCTGGTGAGATTTTAATGTGTGTCTCCATTCCAGCATGATGTTTGTATCTTCTTGCGTCGCTATGTGTGTGAGTACGCGCATGAGCATTTCTTGATTCTATTTTAGAAAGCCACCTGTTAATGACATTAAAAATCGTGGCACCAAGCCCACTCGAGAGCTGAGGTTACAGGATGCATGTGCATGGGTGTTTGTGAGGCTCATTCTGGAAAATGAGGCCTGCAATCCTGAAGCAGTGTCAATGTCAGTATTTCGAGCATAGCAATTTACTTTAAATGTTGATTTAGACTGCCTGCACAGCACAAAGGAGTATATCTTCCACGGTGCATAATTATATTATTATTATTGTTATTTCTGATGATTCAAGATAAATTGTATACATTATAATAATAATACATTTTAAATTATTATTATTATTTAATTATTTAGACCTGTTTTTTATCTGTTGAGGAATTAATCATTACATGTAAATTTGGGTTTATAAGACTGGACCTGAACACCTGATAAAACAGTGCAGGTCAATTTTATTTTATTTTATTTTATTTGAATTAATCTGTTGAAATTAATTTTATTGTTATAATTAACTTAATAAATCTATCTATCTATCTATCTATCTATCTATCTATCTATCTATCTATCTGTTTATCCATCTGTCCATCCGTCCGTCCATCCATCCATTTATTTTATCTGTAGGGAAGTTTATTGTAAATTATTAAATTAAGTTTATGAAATTGAATCTAAAATTGTCAAAACTAATTTTATTTTATTTTATTTTATTTTATTTTATTTTATTTTATTTTATTTTATTTTATTTTATTTTATTTTATTTTATTTTATTTTATTTTATTTTACTAAAACATCTCCAGATGGAAGGTTGGTACTTATTTATTTATTTATTTTAATTATTTAGACTTTTTGTTAGTGAATTATGTTGATATTTTTTTGGTAAATGAATTATATTGTTAAAACTGTGTGTTAGTAAATTGATAGTCAGACCGGCAACTTTTGCTAAAATAGTGTCATTTTTGATGTCTTAAAATCAGATGAAAATGAGAACAGGGAACTGGTTCTGGTTACCAAGAATGCAAACAGACATGTCATAATTCAAACTTTCTTGACAGCTAGTTAAGTAGGGGTGGTTAAGGTACCTATTAAAGGGATACTCCACCCCAAAATGAAAATTTTGGGGTGAAATTTACAGCTATTTACAGATGTTTACAGATGTTATTTAATTTATCTATTTACAGATGTTATGTAAACCTGAGTTATGTGGATTAGCCAAATGTAAAGTCCCCTTTTGATGTCACAGTGGAATATCAAGTGAATTACAACAAAGGTCGCCTACTATACAGTGTCCCACTGGGTTAAATATATTTACATTCATTCCTTCATGAGCATTTCACATATTCAAACAGCCAAGATTCGGCTTAGGCAGAACGAATACCTCAGTCACCAGTCTTTCTTTCAATACAGTGATGATAAATGGCAGTCATCTTTTGTAGAAAGAACGTCAAGCGTTACGATGTAACGATGTCAGGGTGAGTAAAAGATGACAGGGTGAACTATTGTTCATGTATGCTGTTGAGATGATTGCAGCTTCAACATGCTTGCGATCCAATCTGTATTCAGTCCATTCGATGGATCTATGATGGACTGACATGGGTGGTGTCATTTGTATTATGTAGCCTTATCAGACCAACAAGAAAGGAGAGTCAGCGAGAAAGATACAGACACTGTGCTGCAGTCTTATGTGCTCAGCATGGCGATGGCTCTGATTTTTGCACTCACTAACCTCTATGGAACCCCTTGCGGTACCAACAATGTCCAGTAGGTGGCGCCACTACACAGCAGTGCCTCAACACGTCTCCAGAAATCCAATCAGCCTATTAAACAGGGGATAATATAACATCTGCCTATTTTATAATGGCTGTCAGTGTCAGAAAATTAATCCCCTATAACAGGGGTCACAAACTCAAATTAGTTTTGTGCCACAAGCCAGATGGTTTCTATTAGGGGCAACAAACACATGCGCTTAACAAGCCTGAAATGTAACTGTATATGCATTACTGATCAAACAGTTTGTGGTCAGTAAGATTTTTGATTTAGCTGATTATTTATTTTTATTAAAGAAATGAATGCAGTCCTTCAGCAGGGATGCAGTAATGGATTCCAAATGACAGTATTATATTATATATTATATCATATAACCCAGATTGCACGTCTGATGGCAGATGGACTATTCTCTGACAGCGACTTTCATACCTTTTATGGACCTTGACACTGTTATTTACTTGGCAGTCTATAGGGACAGTCACAGGCCTCCCGGTTTTCATCCAAAATATCTTAAATTGTGTTCCGAAGACTAACAAAGATTTTACAGGTTTGGAACAACATGGGGGTAAGTGATTAATGACAAAATTTTCATTTTGGGGTGGAGTATCCCTTGTAATTCTAGGAGCCAAGAGTCAAGCGGAAAGTCGCTGTAGCACTTACCGAACAGAGGTGAGACTTACGGAGGAATCAGTGCAGAAGCTGTTAATTAAGGATCAATTACAGTACATCTGTAAGTGGGTGATTACAAAACACCAGCAGCGAAAGCCATTCACCATTTTTTCGTATATATATATATATATATATATATATATATATATATATATATATATATATATATATATATATATATATATATATTATCTCATTTAATATACGTTTAAATAAAGGATCCACATTCGCTGTATCATCTCAATAAATTATAGTTTCTTTTTATTTTGCAATAGAGCAATCAACAATCAGATGTTTTGGCAACAAGCCTTCTTCAGTTAATAATCTCATTTAATATAAAACACTATTTAGTTTTTTTGCAAATGTAAAAAATAATGTGTGTCATTTCTTTCTCCTCTCTTGCAGCACTTTGTGAGGCTGCACTCACTGATATCCAGCAAATTGTCCAGATGTGAAGCGCTTGTCGAGGGTTTGGGCTCGGTTCAGCAAAGCATTTGGCTTCCAAGACTCTTCGCTCACAAACCCCATTGCCCGTGACTGTATTTTCACACTATTAATGCAGGTATCCTCTTCATATCTTGAATGAAAAATAGTTTAATCCTGTAAAGATGTGTCTGTAATGCTTTTGAGTCAGTCAATAACAATTAATTCAAAGTCAGACATCAGATTCAGCTCTTGCTGTCATTGCCATTTTGTATTTCCCAGAGTGCATTTGGCAAAACTGCAGACTCCTCTCAGTCTAACAGCAGGTCCTTTATTTTAGCTCAGGGGTGCCTGCGAGGAGGATGTTGGCAGACCGGCTTTCAGAAAACACATGGGATTCTGTCCTCTAGCAAGTTCACTCTTCATCAGTGTGTGAAAGGTACTCGCTCATTCAGTTTAAAGTAGTGAACCAAGCACATATGTCCAAAGTTAAGACTGAAAGCACTCAGAAACTATCCCTCCATGTACGCGGTGTAAATGTGCAGATGCCTTACTTGGACAGGCCCCAATCTGGAGCATTATTGGCGATCTGTAGGCTATTTGAGACTGTCTCAGCAGTCTTTGAGCACAGATTAGAACCAGATCCTCTGGTAATGCTGTTTGGGGTTACCTACAGGTGTTTGGCATGGGTTTTGTCATTAATTATTGCTTTTTGATTATTAAAATTTGGACTTAGTTTTATTAGATCATTCAGTTTCTATATATATTAAAAGTCAGTTTTCAACGTTAATAAAAAATGTCTCTTAAGCATCAAATCAGTATATTAGAATGATTTCTGAAGGATTATATGACACTGAAGACTGGAGTAATGGCATAAATAATGCCGTTAATAATTAAAAAATTACATTTTAAAATACACACAAATACACTAAATTCACTTGAAATTGTGATAATATTCACATTATTACTGCTAAAATAAATGCAGTCTTGATTCGTCACTTTAAAGTGTATAAAATCTTGAACATTTGTCAGAAGTAGCACACTAAAACAAACTCAAAGATGGAACTGTTTAACCATTATTATTTACCTTTTGTCTAAAAAATGGCAGTCCTGTAAGTTATCTCAGTCTTCTTGTTCATCTGTTTCTCTCCCTTTTTAGGCCAACTGGCATCAGTTGTGTGCGTGAATAGCTTTAGGACTGATGCCCATTATATCATGGAAGGTTAGGGCTGCCAGGTGTCCTTTTTACATTCAAGTGTCATTGTTTCAAATGAGAAAAATGCAAATACTGAAATGAAGAGTATCCTTCATTTCCTAAAAGAAAGCAATAGTTGCCTGTATATCCTTCTGCTGAAGTTGGTAACTTTATGGTTGTGCCAGCAGGTTTGTTCACAGGTCACCTGAGCAGAATCTATTATCAGTATGCCATAACCAGACTGAGTGGGGACAGCAGTGACTTGATAGACTAAGTTTAGCACCTCAATTAGTGTGGATTATGAAACATACTTAAGTACAGTTATGAGACAGTATGAGACCTGCTTCTTTCTTTGTGGCTAAATGTTTCATTGGTGCTGAAAACTATGGATTATCTGTTACTGTACATATCTGTATTTTGGAACTAAAAATGCCTGAGATTATATATCACATAAATATTAAATAAAAAAATAAAAAAATTAAATAAAAAAAAAATCTACAATGCATTAGTGTTTTTGTTAACAAACTAAATCTAATGTAATAAAAATAAAAATAAAGCTGAAGACAAAATATAAATTTTAGAAAAACTTAAAAACTTAAAAAAAAATTAGGAATATTTCCTTGGCAAATTAGTGAATTAAAATGAGTTTTAAATAATTGAAGTATTAAAAATTACTAAAACTAATACAGAAATAAAAATAAATTAATAAAAAAAAACTGATGAAAATATCAAATGCACATGATTTAAAAATAATAATTAACATTAAAACTGAACATATAAAACAAAACCTAATTCTAAATATGAATAAATAGTATATAGTAAATAAATAACACTGCATTGTTTATATGGTATTAAATTGTTTAATTCCAGCTCAGTTCACCTCTTAATTTCCTTAGATTATCAGTCTTGTATCCCATAATGGCCTCATGGATCAGTGTTTAGGAATAGGCGATGAGGCAAGTACTTTAGTAGTGTTGCAATTTAGTGTTTTACAAGAAAATACAATCAAAAGAACCCTTAAAGCTACGAAATTTTAAGAGGGTTGATAACAGGAGGGAGGGAAGGATGGATGGGGGAGTGGAGAGAGTTAAAATTATCCTCCCTAAAGCAAATCCCTCTCAATCTGATCAGTGTGTTTGGAATAGACTAACTTGCCCCAACTCTGTGACTGACTGCAGGTGAGGGATCTTTTTTTCTCTCCAGAAAACTAAAAGGCAACTTTCTGATGGAGTTCATTCAAATTTACTTCAGAAGGTATGGTGTCATTTAGAAAGTGTGATGTAATTGTGGGATTTTATTGTATAATTAATGTTCGTTCAGCTTTGCACTGCAGATATAATACTTTTGATCAGCATGAATAGCTGAGTATTTAGGAAAACTGAAGATATTCTGTTTTTGCTCTCACAAACTTTCCTTTATGGAGAAATATGACATTGACCTGGATTTTTTTAAAAGAGGCTCAAATACAATGCATGATTACACACACCATATACAGTAAAAGTTGGGAAATGTCTTTTAGTAGAGAAATCCATGAATATTGTGATATTTGCCTGTGAATGGGTTTATGCCTATAAATCACATACGCTGTGTTTTTACAATTGTGTTCTTGTAAAATGAAAGCAGAAATCATTTAATTGATTCCTGGTTAATTTTTTTTCACCATTTTTTAGTAATGATAGTATAAACATGCATTTCTAACTGTATTGTTTACTGTTGTGTACTGTTGAAAGCTATATTTTTCTTACTAGAGGTGCTTGCGATAATGGTTCAGTTTAAAAGCTTAAGAACCTCAGGGTTAGCAATCATCTGTTCTCACTCTATATACTTATCAATTGCCATTTGTAAATATGTAAGGTTTTTTGTATGCTGTATGTAACCATTGTGGTAACTGTATGTGTTAATAGATTTAAAATGTGGTCAACAAAGGACACGTTACCTCATGAAGTACTTTGACCTGATACATTAGGTGAACAAATCTCAATATATCTGTTCTAGTGACACCTGTTTATGCTAATGTTACAAACCACAAGCAATGCTGTACATGGATGATTATTTTAGGTTTTGGTTACATTTTATACTAAAGTGTTCATGTTACTGTAAAATTAGACAAGCAAGTACTGAGTAATACTACCAAACAACATACAGTAATATGGGTTACACTATGGGAGTTTAGACTTCCCTCACATTTAAAATAATCTAAACACCAATCTTTTAAGCAACTAGGGATACATACTACTAAGCAGCCAGGAACTCCTGTGGAATATTACGGCTCATTTGACCCGAGTCTCAAGTGCCTGATCTTTGCATCCTCTAATTTTAACCATCATAGATCTGATTTAGTCTTGTTGGTCTCTCAGATGATTCTAGTTTGCAAACAACAATGACACCCATTATGTCATTTTAATTTACATTGGCTGGCTATGGCTGGATTTAAGTTTTGCTTCCTGCTATTTTGTATTTGTTTTTGGTCCAAAATAACTTTTATTGTTAATTGCAGAAAGTTAGAGTAAAACTGATGCTCTTCATGTTACACCATTCTTTGGGATTTGAACGTTGGTGCACTTTTAACCGTTAGTCTACCTTCAGTCCAGACATTTAATCCTTAGTCTAACACCAACCATTCATTACTGTACATCTCTGAATGCCTGCATGCACTCAACCCACATCCTTTTCTTTGAAGATGAAAAAACATCTTATACAATATATGCTTAAAGATATGTAAATTAATTTAATAAAGTGAATCAGGTAGGTTATGTAAATATATGACCCATTTTAAAAAGATAACCATGATTTTAGAGCTAATCATGTTTAAAAGTGCATCCATGACATCTGTTTGTGACATGATACAGACAGATTTAAGGAGCTTAGCACCAGTCTACTTCCCTTTATCTAATTATACTCTTAATTAGACAACAGACTATGAATGATTTAACAGATTCATTTAACTTAAAGTACAGTTAGGTTGAGATCAAGGGCCTACAGCAGGACAGGTGTTACTCGTGTATCTCGACTTGGTGACAGCTCTGATTGAGATTCTTTCAGTGGGTTCCTTACATGTAATTACATGCAATATTTCTGAGTGATGTGTAAGAAGAAAACAATTCACAAATGCATTTGTGCACTGCTATTTGTGGACTGTTCTTTAATAAGTAAAAAGAAATTGGTCAAAAATGATTAATTAAATGATTATAAGTATTTTTGTAAGAAGTCTCACTAAGTATGCTCATAAGAATATTGGGTAACCAAACAGTTGACAGAAGCCACTGACTTTTATAGTAATTTTTTCAACTGCTTGGTTACCAACATTACTCAAAATATATTTTTTACTATTCAGCAGAAGAAAGAAGCTCATACAGAAACAAGTGAGGAGGGTGAGTAAATGATGACAGAATTTCGATTTTTAGGTCAACTGTCCCTTTAAGTGAGTACAAATCACTGTCCTAAATATATCATAATTACAGTTGCTTGCTTTACAGAATACATTTGTTGCTTCTGTATCTGCCCAAAACTCTGCATCCAAACTTACATACTCCCAGAACAGACTTATTAGAGATTTACAAAGAGAATAATATTGAAACTGATATTTCAAGGAAAAAAAAAATAAACAAACAGGTGCTTTGAATTAAAAATTCTGAAAAACTCTATGGTCTGTTCTATTGTTGCACTGTTTATAAATGCAAGAATACATTATGTGTGAAAAGCCCCCCAAGAAACATGTCTGGTGGACTCTAATTACAGCTGAATAGTCTGTAAAATCTCTTCACAGTTGCTGCAAGTTTAACTAAGCTGACAGCCGAAGTGTCCTTGGCAATCACCTTGAGCTTTCACATTCTCACTCATTCCGTCTCAGTCTTGTGATATGTGTGGTGTGCTGTACAGCGTGAGAAACACATTCAGGGTGGAATGGGCAAGCCTCTTAAGAGTCTGCTGGCCACATGTAGAGTGTTTCTGAACTGGCTCATAATCGCCAGACTATGACCCACCACCACGACACATGTGATCACGACAGTACTGCAGGAAGAGACTACCGTAAGCATGCCAAGCCAATCCACCATGGCCTTTAAGCCTTCCTAGATCCTATTAGACAGTCAACCTTGGTGACGCAAGAGTAAGAGAGCCCCTTCCTGTGAGGTGGTAGATCCGATACCTCCAGGTCGAAACTATTTAGATCTTTTAAAAAAGGTGCTCCTCTGCTGTAATACACAAAACAACTTTTAAAATCTGAACTGATTTTAAAATCTGAACTGATTTTAAAATGCTAGGCATCATTCGCTTACCAACTATGAAAATAGTCACAGAGGGAAAACTGGCAGTCATATACTAATTGCCTGAGGATCATACAAAACAAGACTTTAAAGTTTTTCCGATCACAACAGACTCACGCAGAAATGTGTGCCTTGTTGTTAGGAGACTCATGACAAATGAAAACAACACGTGTTCTTAAATCAGCTCAAAATATCAAGCATGTTTCTAACATCTATCTATCTATCTATCTATCTATCTATCTATCTATCTATCTATCTATCTATCTATCTATCTATCTATCTATCTATCTATCTATCTATCTATCTATCTATCATTATGTCTGTCTGTCTGTCTATTTTGTATTTCTTTAAATTAAAAGGCATTTTAGTTTTATGGTGTATCTTTGGGGAAAATCCCTTAAACAATGATTAAAAAGTTAACAGTGAGCTATGCCACAGTATTTGTCCTGTTTGTTATTGTGTTAACTTTATATTGCCCCAGCTAGTGCTTTACTGATGTGTTCCCTCTAGCTTTAGTTTTCCATTTTCCCTATGCATCATTCATTAGCTAACTCTGACTGCAGGCTTTCGAAATCGCTTGGCTGCTCACATTATTTTGAAAGCCATCTTTCATCGTTTGCATCAAGTTCGTGTAACAGTAATCTGATTACAATAGCCGAGGGGGTTTTCAGCTGTTAGCATCATTCACCTCAGGGGTGCGTCTGACTCAACAAGTCCATGTTGTTGACTGATCACGATCCCACTACTGCACTTTACAAAAAAACATGCTCGTTTGTCTTATTAGAATGATAGTAAATAACCCCAAAAGTGTTTTACCTTGGGGCACAGCTTCATTCTGACTGAAATCTCTTTTCTAATCTACAGGGACAGAATCCGGAAGTTAAAAGATTTCTGCTAACTGCCAAACACTGGAGATCCGGTGTGCCAAATATTTCATCAACCATTATCAACGGCTCCTGCTTTGTTTTTTTGTTTTTTTTACATGCGAGTTCATACACTGGAATATCTGCGTTTGGTGGATTTATAACCGTTCACAGTGGATTTAACATTCTGCACTCAGAAAAACTGGTAGACACAGTATAAACAATGCATTTTCTGGACATTTGTTGTGGATTCCTAAATCCACTGATTGTTCTCCCATGACCACTTTTCATGGTGCACATCCCACTGCTGCAAAGAAGAAATCGATGATGACGAAAAGCACAAATTATGTCATTATGGCATTGCCTTTCTCTGAACACATGAACTGGGGAGGGATTTTTCGCTCCCACTTTCTTCTTTTTCTCTTATCTTTATTACCCTCGACTGCAGTTAGTAGCGTGCCAGGTTTGGAATATGATTGGGGAACGCAACCCAAACTTGTTTGCATCCCTATCCCTGCAGATGCAGACCCTAGTTGTTTCACACCAGGTGGGGCTTCGCATGGGACCTCACATGGGCCAAACAGCAATGGGCACGGGAATGGCCATGGGAATGGACATCATGGGCCAGTTAGCGGGGTGCCGAGCAGTCACAGTAGCAGCAGTAGTAGTAGCCGACACGGCATTTCGGATGAGGCCAAAGCCACCATCCTTCACCTGAGGGAGAGCCTTGTGCGACAGAAGGAGACCATCTTGGATCAGCGAGAGACCATTCGGGAACTGACAGCAAAACTGACTCTCTGTGAAAGCTTTGGGAGGGGACACCATGACGATCATCACGGCCCTTCGCAACACAACTCCCAGCATTCCTCACACCATTATGACGGCCACCATGCTGACCCACACTTCCCTTTAAACGGGCATCGCAGTGACCATCACAGAGGCAAATCTCCATATCTGGGGAAACACGGCTTCTCCCCAGAACAGACAGGAAAGACCCTGCAGGCCCTGAAGGAGAGGCTGGAAAATCTTCAGGTGGGAGGGAAACTGAAATTTAAAGCTTGTAAATAACAAAAAGAATACTAATAATAACAGTAGTATACTGTCATTCAAAAGTTTTTTTTTTTTTGAAGTTACCAAGGATGCATTTATTTAATCAAAAATACAATGAAAACAGGAATATTGTGGAAAACAACATTTTAAATGGATCAAAACCTTTCGTCAAAGTT